>NW_022196895.1:5241960-5247033 GCF_008632895.1 Mastomys coucha | reverse complement strand
CACATACACACACACACACACACACACACACACACACCAGTTAATTTTAAAATGCCTTGACTAGCTCTAGCTCAAAGGCTGGGCAGTTCTAATCTTCTAGAGGCTAGCACACATTTCTCTTTTGTAATCCTGGCTTAATATCCTCTAATTCTATACTTTATCTCGGTTGCCCTGGCGTCTTCTGGGCAGCTTCCTAGTCTTTGCTGCCCAAAACACTTCTCGGTAACCTTTTCGGGGGGGTTACATTCTTTCTCACCTACATTTCAGATGGTTATCCTTCTGCTTGAAATCTGATCCATCTCCCTCCAAATCATGGCAATTCTCTCTGTTTTCCTTTCATGCAATTCTCACCTGGGCAAATCTAAAGGTTCAAAACCCTCTGACATCAAAGGAAATTTTAAAGAAAGTCCTGTGGTGATGAAGCAAGAGGCATGCTGGCCAGGTGAACATCATATTTCATACTTCTAAAATGCCTTTGGGGGGCGACTTTTTGAGACAGGGTTTCTCTGCATAGCCCTGGCTGTCCTGGAACTCACTCTGTAGACCAGGCTGGCCTTGAACTCAGAAATCCGCCTGCCTCTGCCTCCCGAGTGCTGGGATTAAAGGCGTGCGCCACCACCGCCCGGCTTAAAATGCCTTTTTGTAATATGTGCTACTTTGCCAAAACAGTGTAAAACAAAATGATAAGAAAAAATCCAGAACTCAGGAGCTTACTGGGTGGTTAACACATTGACTGTTTAGCAAGAGGCATCCAGATGAAATCCTACTGTGCTGATGTGCATGTAAAACCTAGGCATAGGGGTGGAGATAGGTGGAGCCCTCGAGAGGCCTAACCAGCCAACCTAGCTGAAACAATTAACAAACTGAGAAGCTACACATCAGAGAGAGGTCCTGTCTGATGGCTTAGAGGAGGAAATTGTTAGAGGAGAACGACTGCAATATCCGTGTGTAAGCATATACACATGCGCACAGGAGAAACAGAAAATTCTCCTTTTCAAAAGAGAGATTTCCCTCTCCTTGCTCACGCATCAATGGTGTAAAACCTGGATGATATAAAATAAGGTAGATCCTATCTGAACAAAAGCTATGACCCTGCCCTATCCTTTTCTTTGGTGGTTCTCATTATTCCTGACACATTCAGCTTGATTGTGGAAATGGGAAGTTGCCATGGGTACTCTGTGGGAAGTTTGCCTTAGAAGAATTTGACTCGGCTGTGTATCTCATCAGACTGGCTTCCACAGGTGGCTGTGCCAAAGATTTAATGATTCAGTGCAGACAAAATTTGTGGGAGAAGCCTGGCTCAGTGCCATGGAGTAAATATCAGTTATTGATGTTGCTTGTGATGTAATTGCTAAACTTTACATTTCTAAACTTAGTCCTAGAAAAATGTTATGTATGACCCAGAACACATTAAGTGCTAAAGAAGGAGAGTGGGAGGGAGGAGAAGAGGGAGAGGAAGAGGGGAACATTTTGGCAGAAGGTCAGGTTCCCATTTGTAGCTCATTTCTGTAACATTTCCATGAATTTCCCTGAAGTACAATGAAAAACTATGTAAATTGATCCTGCTGACTTTGAGTGAGCCCCCACCACTAGAGAATTCTCACAGTGGAGAGTAGAGGTTGGCTCAGAATGTTCAGTTACTTTTCCTCTAACAGTGACTGCTAGAACTCATGAGCATGTCAGTTTTAGCATATTTTAATGTTGCTCCCAGTCACAAGGCAGTTTTGCAAAACATTTGCCAGGGGAATGGATGAGTGTGGCTGTTTGTTGTACTGAGCAGTGTGAGAGCATGGTGCTTGACAAAGAGCAACTCTCCATCGAGGAGAAAGCTGGTAGAAGGTGTTCTTTGATACTCACAAAATATGTGCATATTATTTGTTTCAAATGCATGCCCCAAATCAAGGTTTAAGAAAAAAATGCATTTAACTTAGGGGCCTTCTTTATATCTTTAATAATTATAAATAAAATCCAAATTTGGATTTTTCTACACAAGTCCTGACAGCATTTGAAGCAAGGGCATAGGAAATAAATTAGAAAACTGAATGCATGTAGAACAGGGAATCATTAAAAAACACTGAGAAAACTGTCATCATATATTCTTAATCTTAATGTATCTAACTATTCAAGATTACCTAAACTGTGCAGAGAGTTGTCTCAGAAGATAAGTGCATGAACTGCTCTTCCAAAGAGCCCAGGTTCCATTCCTAATACACACATGATGGCTCACAAATCTCCGTGACTCCAGTTCTAGGGGATTTGATGCCCTCCTCTGATACCTCCAAGTACCACATACATATGATACACAGACAGACATGAACACAAAACACATGCACACAAAACAACTGAAAACTCCAACAATAAAAAGTATATAAACTCGAGGTGAGCATCAGTCCATTTCTAGTATGAGGGACAATTTGGAGATGTTTTCCCCCTTAAGTTTGTGTATTGTTACCTATAGATTGTGAGAAATAGGCATTCCAGTTTCATAGAGACCAAAGCTTTAAATCAGAGCCAGACATTTCTCAGACTGGACCATAATCCCTCACTCTGGTGGCTGACTAGAGTAAGGATGTGCAGTGCCACACAGCCCTGGAAAATCTGACTCTTATTCAATACCCTTTTCAGGGTTGTAAAATTGCCATCCCATTTTTCTTTAGGCATGGGAAACTGAAGGGGCAGTTAGGGGTGTCTTGACTCCATGCTACCTCTGCAATTGTGTTCAACAAGAATGCAGTCCACTTGTGGAAGTGCTGTTACAAGGCCTGGGTTTTTGAAGAGCTGTTGTGGAAGTGTAACAATTTCCCACAAAAAGCCTTCTAAACAACTGTGGATTTTGGGGGAGAATATAAAGCTTTGCATTCTAGATACCAAACTTTCTATTGCATTCTTAAGCTTTTGTAAGGGGACGAATTAAACAGACTGTATCTCTTCAAGTCATCCAGAGTGAGAAAACCTGCCATGGACTGGGTTTGCTGCAGGAATCCGTTGTTCCACGGGATGAGTAGAGTTCTGGTCAGGTGGGCAAAAAATTCAGCAGATGACAAACAGAGTCGACACAAGGAAGTGCTGAGTCTTAGTGTATTTCTCAAAATTAGCATCAGACTTTTACAGTCATTACAAACGAGAAATGAAAAATCTTACAGCTCAGCTGTCAAGGGTACATCTGAGGCCATCTAAAACACACTGGATCTAAAGCAGCCACCTCTTCTAGACAGATGCTGCACCCCCTGGGCCTGGAGCAATCTGGGCCCGGGGGGGTGGGGCGCTGTGGACCTCATGAGGCTTGAAACTTGAATGCTCTCTCTCAAATGCTCTGCTGCTGACTGATGTACTCCTCTCTCTCTCTCTCTCTCTCTCTCTCTCTCTCTCTCTCTCTCTCTCTCACACACACACACACACACACACACACAAACACAAACGTACACTCATGGCTCAAGGTCCTGCCCATCCTTAACAAAACGCCCACTATGTTAATCTTCTGGGATAGTAAAGACCCATCTCTGGAAGTCTCATTCTTGCTAATTCCTAGGAGTGGCTCAGCTGACGTACATGACTGAAAATGGGGATTCTACTTGACCTTGCCCTGGGATAAGTCTCCCATTCTATAAGCTTCAATGCCCTACCCCTTTCACTATCTCTCTAACAATACTGAAGGCAATTCATCTGGATGGGTAACATTCTTTATGAAATTCCAAGCCAGGGTTTGGCTAAGATGTTGGAACATTGGTAAAGGTCAAAGAGCAATCTCCAATTTTGTTTAACGATATTAAATAATATCTTGGTGGGCACCTAGCACGCGAGTTCGCAGGGACGTATCTGGGCTACCTCTGAGTTAGCGGATGGTTTTGGGGCTTATCACAAGATTTCATTGGAGTGGGCATGGCAAAGACCTGTATTAGGAGTTACTCTATTGTAACTGCATAATGATGCAACACGGTCTAAAACAGTAAAACTCCGTTAAATTGTTTTGATAGCTTAATACTTTCTTTAACTAAATATATCTAATTAGTTAAATATATGCAGGAATTCCAAGCATTATTTGAAAATCTTGATTCTGTTTAGATTTAGATCAGTTCTCTTGTAAAAACTGTATTGAATTGTATTGAAATAGGCTTTCTCTTTCTTGTGTATGTTTGTGTGTGTTTGTGTATGTTTGTGTGTGTGTGTACATGTGTGTGCATGTGTGTGTACATGTGTGTGCATGTGTGTGTGCGTGTGTGTGTATGTGTGTGTGTGTGCATGTGTGTGCATGTATGTGCGTGTGTGTGCATGTGTGTGTATGTGTATGTGTGTGTGTGCATGTGTGTGTGCATGTATGTGCGTGTGTGTGCATGTGTGTGCGTGCGCACGCGCGTGTTTGTGTGTGTATGTGTGTGTGTGTGTGTACAGGCAATCATATGTGTTTTAAATTCCTGCAGAAGTTTAGATTGTTTTCCCACCAGAAAAAAAGCTTGTTAGGATTGGGTGATGTTGGGCTTAACCTCAATTTTTGGAATAACATGTATGTGTCCACAAGTTCCCAAATGAAGCACAAGTAATCCCCAAGCATGTCTTCTGGATCATAACAAGTGCTCAGCTAAGATTACTATTGGCTGGATGATCACATGAGTCCATACAAAGCTGTCTATTGTCAGAACTTAGGGCAGAGAGTAAACAGCAGTATGCTCTAATGAAAGTTCCCCTCAGTGCAACAGGCTGGTCACTATGATAACCATAAGCAGTGTCCTGTCACTTTCCAAGGAAGAGGAATAGTCTCATGCAAGGGAAACAGTCTAGTTATTGCCCTTCTTGTCTTTCTGCCTCCTACTGTGACAACCTGGAAGCAAGTTTCCTTTCCTTCCTTCCTGCCCACCTTCATTCCATCTCTCTCTCCTTTTTCATTTCTTCCCTTTTCCTGTCTTCTTTCTCTCTTTTCTTCCCTCTTTTCTTTCTTCCCCTTTCCTTCCTTCCTTTTTCCTTTCTCTCACTTCTTTTTAAAACAGAGTCTTGCCAGGTAGTGGTGGCCCACGCCTTTAATCCCAGCACTTGGGAGGCAGAGGCAGATGGATTTCTGAGTTCAAGGCCAGCCTGGTC
>NW_022196895.1:5241607-5241893 GCF_008632895.1 Mastomys coucha | reverse complement strand
AAAAAAAAAAAAAAAAAAAAGAAAAAAGAAAAAACCAGAGTCTCATCATATAGCTCTGGATGGCCTGAAACTTTCCAAGTACACCAGGGTAGTCTTAAATTTATGGAGGTCCTCCTGTCTATGCCTCCTGAATGTTGAAATTAAAGGTTTGTACCATCATAGCTAACAAGGATCTTTTTTGGATGTGGAGTACTGTCCTCATCAGACAGTTGAATACACCAGTGCTGGAGTACTGTCCACATCAGACAGTTGAATACACCAGTGCTGGAGTACTGTCCACATCAGA
>NW_022196895.1:5170865-5241333 GCF_008632895.1 Mastomys coucha | reverse complement strand
CCACATCAGACAGTTGAACACGCCAGTGCTGGAGTACTGTCCACATCAGACAGTTGAACACGCCAGTGATGGAGTACTGTCTACATCAGACAGTTGAACACGCCAGTGATGGAGTACTGTCTACATCAGACAGTTGAACACGCCAGTGCTGGAGTACTGTCCACATCAGACAGTTGAACACGCCAGTGCTGGAGTACTGTCCACATCAGACAGTTGAACACACCAGTGATGGAGTACTGTCCACATCAGACAGTTGAACACGCCAGTGCTGGAGTACTATCCACATCAGACAGTTGAACACACGAGTGCTGGAGTACTGTCCACATCAGACAGTTGAACATGCCAGTGCTTTTCTGGGCTTTCCCACCTTGTGAGCTGTAAGGAAGAAGTGTCTGGTCTTAATAAATGAGCCAGTGTCAGTTTTGTTAGTGCAACAAGAGTGGACTAAGATGGGGACAATCACAACTGAGATCCCATTCTATGGAAGAGGAGACCCAGAGTTCTCAAAGGAAAATAATTCATGCAGATTGATGATATATGTAACAAATCATTTCTATCTCAGAGTTTCTGTTTCTGTGCAGTCCTTTCTATACCACAATTTCCCACACTGTGTTTACAAAGGGACATGGCTTTGCCTTGGCCAGCAGTGGAGGGTTGGGGTTTAAAGGACTTGTTTTTGCAAGAATGAAAAAAGAATGTCCTGCTTATTACATTTTTTTCCAGAGTTGCAGCTAGTTGCATTGATTTTATAAGAGAATAATTATCACATTGCTCAAAACATCAACTTTGGAGATGTGTAGTCTTCTAGGTCAAGGTTACATGCATTAAAACCTGTTAGGAAGAGTTATCTATATCCTGATCATGTCTTCAAGAGGAGATACAGCTAATAACAGGCAAGATGGAGTACTCTGTGATTTTCACCAAAAATAAAGGGTCAGGGAAACATAATCAAGGAAATTATTGGCTGTACCTGAAGGAAAAATAAAGCCAAACTGTGTCTTGACAAACAAGGAGGAATTTTCAAAGCAAGCAAATGAAAAATGTATGGATTGAGGGATTATATGCCCAAATGCCACCTAAACCTATTCCAAGAAATAAAATTCCAAGAAATAAAAAATAGCTTGATTTCCAAAGGGTTTTAATCTTCCTCACAATGCTGGACCATTCACAGATAATTCATGTGAACAATGGATGCTGAATAATTTGGAAGGCAAGCTTTGTCTTGAGAGATGCTTCCATTACTGATCTCCTAGTTGTGATAAAACATCTGACAAAAGTAACTTAAGGAAAGAAGATTTGTTTTGACTCATAGCGTAAGGCTCCAGTTCACTGTGTCAGGAATGTCATGAAGACCGAAGCATGAGACAGCTATTTGACTTTTCACAAATAGCACAGTCAGGGAGACAGAGAGAGAGAGAGAGAGAGAGAGAGAGAGAGAGAGAGAGAGAGAGAGAGAAGACAGCTGGTATTCACTCACTTTCTCCTTTTTACTCAACCCATTTCCCCAGTCTATAGAATGCTGTTGCCCATAGTGGATGGGAATTCTTTTCTCAGATAACCTGTGTTACAGGAATGCACAGAGGCATCTCTAAAACCAGATGCTGTGAGTCCTTTGTGTAAATGTAATCACAGGTAGCCAGAATGGGTCTTGAGAAAGCACTTGGCCCTGATGTCAGGATAGGACCATTTGGAGTAGGCAGTAAACCTGCTGACACTTCATTCTCCAACAAATCTCCCCATCTTTTACCAATGTGAGCACAGAATCCCCACACAAGATTCTGAACATCCATCAGTAGGCATCTAGACACAAATTCAGTGAAAAGAAGAGCATCCACAGGTCTTTCCCAGAGGATAAATGTCAGATGCTGTTTTAGTGGCTTTGACACTGGTAGCATTTCTGAACTTCTAAGAATGCTTTTTGCATGTGTCCCTGGTATCTTCCCACAGAATATGGTTAAAATTTAGAAGACTTTATGCTATAAAACATTTGGGAATAAAATATATAAACACTGATGAGTTGCTTCCAATCTGTCTAAGCTGGTGCCCTAAGCAGACCTTGGGCACAAGTTCTGCAGCCAGTCCCAAAACACACAAAGAAAGCTTCACTCCCAGGCGCTCTAACACACCCAAGATCATATGATCAGATGTGAGGAGGACACAACATGTGTCCCAACACCAGGAGTAACTGGGACTAGCAGGACCCAGGCACACAGGAACTCTGCCAGCCCAGTGGCACAGGTTCCTTCCAGTCTGTCTGGGACAGTATCCTGAGCAGACCTTGGGCACAAACTCTGCAGTAAATCCCAAGATACACAGAGAAGCTCTACTCTTAGGCACTCTAATGAGCCCAGCATCAAAGGATCTTAGAATCACAGGATTACAGAGACAGCTTGACTCTGAGGAGTTCTGACACAACCAGTGTCACAGGAAAGACAGGCCCCAGTCAGATTTAGCCAACACAGGTAGCACTAGAGATAACCAGATGGCGGGAGACAAGCTTAAGAAAATAAGCAACAGAAACCAAGATTACTTGGCATCATCAGAATCCATTCTCCCACTATAACAAGTCCTGGACACACCATCATACCAGAAAGGCAAGATTCATATCCAAGACCACTTCTCATCATGATGACAAATGATATTAAAAAGGATATAAATAATTCCCTTAAAGAAATACAGGAGAACACAGGTAAACAGTTAGAAGCACTTAAAGAGAAAACACAAAAATCCCTTAAAGAACTACAGGAAAATACAATCAAACAGGTGAAAGAAATGACAAAACCATCCAGGATCTAAAAATGGAAATAGAAACAATAAAGAAATCAAAAATGAAGACAACCCGGAGTTAGAAAACCTAGGAAAGAGATCAGGAGTCATAGTTGCAAGCATCATCAACAGAATACAAGAGATAGAAGAGAGAATCTCAGGGGCAGAAGACACCTTAGAAAACACTGACACAACAGTCAAAGAAAATGCAAAAAGCAAAAAGCTCCTAACCCAAAACATCCAGGAAATCCAGGACACGATGAGAAGACCAAACCTAAGGATAATAGCTATAGAAGAGAGTGAAGATTCCCAAGATATTGAAGTGGGGGTTCTCTGGGATGAGTTGGGGTACAAAAGGAAAAGAATAATGAGATGTAATTCTATTTACTTAATATATGTTTTTAAATGTTAACAAATTCTGATAAAGTGAAATTATATGTCTTTTCTCATCATAATGCAATAAAACTTACATCAATAAAAAATATAAACACTGAACCAGAGTTTTCATATGTTGGTTTTTTTAATTGCATGCTCTGTTTTAATGTCAGTGAAAACAGCTAAAACAGCAAAGGAAAAGCTATCACTTAAGCCTGAACATTTTGAGAAATGAAGGAAAGATTTTCAGAAAAGAAAAACTCCTTTCCCTGCCTGATTGTAGCTCTCGGATTAAATGGCCTTTGAGAAACAGCTCCTGCATCAGCCCTGCAGACAATGAGTTCTCTTTATGTACAGACCCACTTGATTGTGAGGAAGAGGACTATTTATTGAGAAAATAGCCAGGGAATGCTCTGGAGTACAGCCTATGACAGCACATTTCAGAGTGCAAATAAAGCCTGAGTAATCTGCGTAAAGGAGCACTAAAGACATGCCAGTGTTGCAGTCATTTTGCCTGTAATTCTCTAGGAATACTACTAGTCTCCAAGTCACTCCATTTTCCCCAGTCACTGTGGTCTGCAGGGAAATTAGGACTACCTGAGCTGATATAGGCATGAGCATCCCAGTGGTTTCTGCTGAAACATTTTGACCCAACATATGACCCAACTACAGAGAAGTTCAAACTTAAAGTCTTCTCAAAATATGAAACATTGGTAAGACATGCTTATTTTCTCTTCTTATTAATATCCCAATGACATCTCAATGAAGGGTTTTTAAAATGTCTTTACCAAAAAAGATACCTGTGGGGCTTCTAGTAGAGAAACATTCATCTTTTAGAAAGACAGAGTATGAGAATTGATTGTGATTCAGCAAAAGAAGGAAAATTTAACAAATAGCCTTCTTAACTCATTTTATCCTTAATTCTTATATGTAGGGCTTAACATTCCCCAAAAAACGCTATGAATACTTGAAACTCCTCCATTTTACTCCATACAGTCAGATTAGCCTTAGATGTAACAAGCACTGCTTTACACTTGAGACGCTGATGCTTTTAAGTCTCTTGGTGGCCTCACCTGGCTGCTTGCAGAAAGACCAATCCAAGTGAGGCCATTGGGAACAGGTTGGCAGTCAACGGAACTCAGTTTCTAGGTTGCTCAGCAGGTGCAGACCTATTTGTGGGAGGCAATGATATTATAGGGGCTGCCAGGTACTTCTGAGGTATATTTCTCTTTCTCCTTCCCCTCGCCAGCCTAAAGCCATTGGACTAGCCTTTGAATTGAAGGGTGTAGATTCCATTCTGTAGCTCAAGGTTACTCTTTTTTACATAATATTGGTATTGCTTCTGGTAGCCAGGTAGTAGCATTTGTGTTTTTGTTTTGTTTTGTTTCCAAATTGTGAACACTTAGAAAATAAATTTACTATCTAAACCACTTTTTTTTTTTTGAGACAGGGTTTCTCTGTGTAGCCCTGGCTGTCCTGGAACTCACTCTGTAGACCAGGCTGGCCTTGAACTCAGAAATCCGCCTACCTCTCCCTCCCAAGTGCTGGGATTAAAGGCGTGCGCCACCACCTCCCGGCTCTAAACCACTTTTGAAGTTTAGACTTCAGAAGTTTCAAGAATTTCTACACATTTCCAGAGCTCCATTCATTGGCTAACCCAAATCTCTATACCAATAAAATAGCTCTCCTTTCTGCATCTCCCTGTCATGAAGAACTAGTTTTCTGAATTTTCATTCTCTTAGTTTGACTTTTCTAGTAATGTATATAATAATCAATGATGGTTAATATTGATTTCAGACATTGTAGAATCTAGAATCACCTCTGTGATAAGATTTATTGAGGTGGCTCGCTGGCATAAGAACAAAACGAGCTGAGCACTAGCATTCATGACCTTCTGCTTTCTGGTTATGGGCACAATGTCACCAGCTACCTCACTGGTTATGGGTACAATGTCACCAGCTACCTCACTGGTTATGGGTACAATGTCACCAGCTACCTCTCTCACTTCCCTCATATGACAGACCTACCTTTGAACTGGAAGCCACACTGGACCCTTCCTTCCTTATGTTGCTATGATCTGGTTTATTATAACAACAAGCTCTAACAACTACTCTAACTAACTACAACTATGTTAAGTCATACTGTGTTTGTGCTTTTGTGCATTGCTTACTTCACGTAGCATAGTGCCCTCAAAGTTCATCTCCACTGTAGAACTTGTCAAAATAGTGATATTCCAGTGTGTAATCATACCAGTTTGTATACATACCGTTTGGATTGGCCTAGGGGCTCTTGTGAGTGCTGCTACTGTGCACATGCAGATCTGTAAACATTATTTTCCTGTTTGTTCACTTTACACAAAAGTAATCACTAGATAATATGTATGTTAAGGAACCTTCAAACTCTTGTATGGTAGCTATGCAATATCATATTTCTGCCATCATGGCAGGAAGGTCCCAAATTATCTGTATCTTCAGTGTGATGAATAATCTTTGTTAGAAGCTGGACAGAATCCATAAACACCTAGGAGTCAAACTTATGAACATGTCTGCAAGGGAGTTTCCAAGTTGAGTTGAAAGACAAATTCTGAATGTAAATGTCACCATTCCATGACCTGGGTTTTCAGGCTGCATAAGAAAGAAAAAACAAGCTGAACTTTCTGCTTCCTTACCTTACGCACTTTCTTATTGCTGTGATAAAAGAAACAAAGCAACTTTTAAAAGGAAGCATTTAATATGGGACTCACAGTTCTAGAGGGTTAGAGTCTATGACCATTGTGGTGGGGAGCATGGCAGGAGACAATCAGGCTTAGTACTGGAGTAGTAGCTGAGAGCTCACATCAAATCCACAAGGGGAAGGCAGAGAGAGAGAGAAAGAGACAGAGAGAGAGAGACAGAGACAGAGACAGAGACAGAGACACAGAGAGAGACAGAGACAGAGAGACAGAGAGACAGAGAGCGAGACAGAGACAGAGACAGAGACACAGAGAGAGACAGAGACACAGAGAGAGACAGAGAGACAGAGACAGAGACACAGAGAGAGACAGAGACAGAGACACAGACAGAGACAGAGAACTAACTGAGAATGATAGACTTTTAAAATCTCAAGCCTGCTGAGCAGTGGTGGCACACGCCTTTAATCCTAGCACTTGGGAGGTAGAGGTAGGTGGATTTCTGAGTTCGAGGCCAGCCTGGTCTATAGAGTGACTTCCAGGACAACCAGGACTACACAGAGAAACTCTGTCTTGAAAAAATAAATAGATAAATAAATAAATAAATAAATAAATAAATAAATAAATAAAATCTCAAGCCTGCCCCCAGTGACTCACCTCCTTTAAAAAAATTTCAATCTCAATCCTTCTCAAAGAGTCCACCAACTGGGAGCTAAACATTTGAGTATTTGAGCGTCTAGGGGCCATTCTCATTCAAACTATTGCAATGCTGGTACAGTGTGACTGGCTGACTCAGGCTGCATTCATCACCCCTTCTCCATCATTGTGCATTGGCATCAAACTATGAGGCAAAATAAATCCTCTGTCCTCCTTTTCTTTTTTTACTTCTACTGTTTGTGTCATGTATTTGTCAAAGCAATGAGAAAAGTAACACTTATATTAATTATCATGAGCTTTGGGATTTGAAATTGCACCTGACATGTGTGAGTTAGTGTCATGGTAGCTTTGGTTTGCATTCCCTATGGTAATTAATGGTATTGGCATTTCTCTTGGACCTTATGACCCAACTAGAAGTTTCACCACTACTGAATAGCAGTCCAGGTTCTGGAAGTTACTTTGCATACTACCAAGGAAAAATAATCAACTAATATCACCCAGCAACAGATCCTGTGACCTATAACAGTAACTTCCTGGTAAGATATAACTACAACTGTGACATAAATGCATTGTAAGTAACCAACCAATTTTTGATTGGAGTTAAGGCCCACTCTGACATATAACTCATAGCTTCCACTGCTAAAGTAGCCAAGAACCTGAGACTAGATAGGTCATGGATTCTGTAGAAAACATGCTTTTATTACTCTGCTGAAGGGGCATAGTAATAAAATGACTTATAAAGACACATTTTTATAGGCATAAATCAGAATATTATTCACCTTTCATCTCAGAAACTTCTTGCAGTAGACAGTAAATAATACAGAGTTCCATAGCTGGATAATGTGCAGAGACGTTAAAGACTTTGGAGCACTCAACCATAAATGAGATGCCTTTATCAAACCCCTTCCCTCAAATTCAGAGATCTATGCAAAAGAGGAAAGATGTAGGGACCAAAGGTTGGGGGCTACTCCAAGGAAATAGTGCAATTCAGATACAAGAGGACAGGTACACATAAACACTCACAAAGACTCTGACAGTACATACTAGGCTAGCATAGATTCAAGACAGACAGTATCCCAGCACATAGAAGGGGAAGTAGACGCAAAGTCCCATCCTTAACCAAGAAGCTATTCGCAGCCTTAGTGGTGGTGCACATGTTTAACCCAGTACTAGTGATGCAGAGGCAGGCAGAACATTGAGTTCAATGTCAGCCTAGTCTGTAGAGCAAGTTCCATGACAGCCAGGGATACACATAGAAACCCTGTCTAGGAAAAAAAAAAAGTACTTGCAATTGATACATGTGAGAAACAGAAAACTGGTTTTCACCAACGAAGTGTCACTGGGTATATCAACAACTCTCCAGCACAGGTATATGTCCAGTAGTAGACCAACACAACATGGAATCCATCCATGTCTTGTGTGCATGTGTGTGTGTGTGTGTGTATGTATGTGTGCATATGTGCACGCTTTGTTTTGGTAATTTTTGTCCAGTTTATTTTGGCTTATTTGTTTTTTTTTTCAGATTATTTTGTTTTTACTTATGAGAAATGGGGTGGAAATTGGATAAAGTTAAGTGGGTAGAAAGGTGTGGGAGAGCTAGGAAGAGTTAGGGGAAGATAAGAATATGATAAACTATATTGTACTTTTAAGTCTTTTTAATTGAAATTCTATTTAGAGGAAAACACAATATTAATTTTTCTGAGTATGGCTTTATTTACCACAATGATCTTTGGTTATGTCTATAATCATATGAATGACAAAATATATTCTTATTTATGACTAAGTAGTACTTTCTCTTATGTATTTATTTGGATGGTGTATGTAGATGCTTATGTATGTATGATTTGTTTTACCTAGTCTTATGCTGATGGACACACATGATGACCCTGTAACTTGGCTACTGTAAACACTATGCCAGTGAGCATGAGGTATGCTTACTTATGCTGGATCTGATTCCTTTGGAT
The DNA here is from genome assembly GCF_008632895.1 of Mastomys coucha. Lineage (NCBI taxonomy): Eukaryota > Metazoa > Chordata > Mammalia > Rodentia > Muridae > Mastomys > Mastomys coucha. The sequence goes on along the minus strand of NW_022196895.1, from coordinate 5,232,903 downwards.
ATGTACCTGAATAATATAGTACATGAAATTAAAATTATACCTGTCCTTCATGATCTTCTTTTGAAAGTTCATAGTGAACTATTAGGGGTAGACCTACCTACAAATGAGGAAACAAATCAACGTGTATGACTGATTCAAGTATAGAGGTGATTCTTGTTGACACCAATACTAAGTAAAGAGCTATCCCTTTAAATACATAACATGTTAGTACCTGGGTTCTTATACCCATCACTTTAATTTGTCATAAATGAAAAATTTTGCAAATTTTTGTCTGCTGGGGAAGGATGGCAGGCCTGTGAGCCCAACTACTGGGGATGATGAGGCAGGAAAATTATAGGTCTAAGGCTTGTTCAGGAATAGAGTAAGTTCAAGAGAGATTTACACACCTGACAAAAGTGATTTATTCAGTGGGCATTCAGCTAGGTTATATGAAGCTCTGGATTCTTCTCGAATATAACCAGAACCAGAAATATTTGCATTCTTAAACTTTACAGTGAGATTCCAATGGTTGCTATTTCCCCACATGCTCACATCCTACCTCACTTCAAGGCAGGTTTCCTACAAGGCTGCTCTAGGAGCTCTTAAGAGGGCCTCAGCCTCTTCCTCAGACACTGGAATTCCTGAGTTCTATAACAAAGCTCCATCCCCACTTTTGTGGCCTTTTGTCTCCTTAGAACACAGCTATGTTTCTTTGAAGAAGACTTGCAAATGCTACTTGTTTCGTCAAGAGCATGACAGGACTCAGCTGTCCTAGGAGATCCCACTCAAGAACAGAGCAAGCCATCCTTTTGGGGCACTCCTTTACTACTCTGGAGTACATGCTCCACAGACAATGCTGTTGGTTTCTAAAGTCTCTCTGTTCAGGGAGATTATTAACATCAATCATCTTGAGCCAAATTTTCAGGAAACAAATGAGTTTCATTAACGTCCATTGATCTGCTAAGCTTCAGATGATGGAGATATACCACTGTGGTATGAGTTGAGACCCCTGCCCACACCAGCCCAGGAGGAATGGGAACAGATGATGCCGGTATTGGAATGCACCTTTCCAGTAGGGTGTTTCATGAGGGAAGTTCAAAGTGTCAGACGAGAGACCAGAGATCATTTTGAGTTTGGACAAGGTGGAGGGAAAACACAGGACACCTGCCTGAAGACGTAGGCTTATGGACAAGTATTGCTGATCAGTGCCTCAGCAAGGTAAACATTGCTAGTCAATGCTTTAGCAGGCAGCTGCTCAGTCACGGAAAAAAATGTGGGTACCGATGTCCTTGTCCTAAAACTTGCTTTGCCCAGAGACTGCCTGAGCCTCTGGTGAGCACCACCTATAGCATTGACAGCTTCCAGGTACAGCTTCGGGACCTATTCTAAGGACTCTAGGTAGTCAGGCAGTTCAGTTTATAGAAGGGCTAGGCAGGATATTAACAAGTTCTTCATACTTTCCATTCTAGGAAGGGAATTGTGCACTGTTCTTAGAGAATAAAGACTTTTCTTTTTCATTTTCCATGTAAGCCTGTGTGTGTGTGTGTGTGTGTGTGTGTGTGTGTGTGTGTGTGTGTGTTCATGTGCACATAGTAAGCCACTTCCCAATTTCTAGGGTTGTTCCTCAGGAGCCATTTTTTGAGACTAGGTTTCTAAGCAGGGCCCGTAGCTCACCAACTAAGCAAAACTGGCTGAGATTCACAGTCTCTACCTTCCAGACATGGGATCACAGGCATGCACTGGAACACCTGGATTTTCTTACGTGGGTTCTAGAGATCAAATTTTAGCAACTGAGCCAACCACTCGCCCACCAGGATATGAAACTTGGTGAGCTGATGCTGACTTGGGTATCAGGGAGTAGTAGCTGCTCTCAACCTCAGGACTTTACAGCGTGAGCCAGATCCTGGGAAGCTGGAGAGGATACAGAGTAAGGAGTTAGGACCTGGGTGGGAGGAACCATGAACACCAACTCAGTGACATCTGCGAGTCTGTTTCTTTTTGTGTAAATAGAAAAGGAGCTACCAGTCATACACATTTCATAAGATAAGTCGTTCAAAATAAATACCTAGCAGTGCAAATTACTTTGCAAATGGTAGAGCTGTGGGAATCTAAAGAATAAATTAGACTTTAAACACCCTGAAATAGGACTAGGGATTGTCAAAGTGTGAGACATAGATATACAACATGTTAGAAGTTAAAATGACTTAAAAGGAAATGTATATAAACAGAAACAAGTTGCATTAGGCCTCTGATTTAGGCCCAAAGTAATTATTTTAGATGTGTGGTTTTGTTGACTTGATACACAAAATTACATGCCCTGAGTGAAATCCAGAAAACCTGTTTTCCAGCCTTACCACATGCATTGTCTACAGATCCTAGAAACAGTTCCCTCGGCAGAGAAATCTCTGCTTAACTTAGTCCTACTTCTCCCTTTGGTTTGCAAACAGCAAGGGTAATCCCCTGGACTGCAGGGTCACTCACTGATAAGAAGAGAAATATGAGGCCTGTGTAAATTGCACTTGCTTTTACCTTGGATAATCTCTACAGCGAATTAACCTTTGGCCTGTAGGACAATGGTGGGACCCAGCTCACTCCATTTCCTTGAAAATTACTGTAAACTAATGTGACCATGTTTGTTTCAGAAACTTTATACCCGGGCCTTTGCTCAAGTGCTGATGCTGGCATTGAACCAAATCTCTGCTTTGGGGAATGTTCTGTTGGTGAGGATGAGAGTTGAGAGCTTCAGCCTGCAGACCTCACACCAAGTGGCTATACAAGGAAAATGTGTACATCCATCCTTGAGGGAAGCTGCCAGAGCAGGCTTTTCAGTTTTGTCACTTTGCTAAGTGCTGCCTTCAGAGTCCATTAGTGAGTGGAAATATACTCAGCATGCCTGCTGCTGCATTCTGCAGCTGCTTCTGCAAGTCACAGGTGGATCTCATGTTATGAGTATCACTCTGTTTGATTTTGCCAGCAATGGTGGCAAAAGGAAGACCACGGTAAAGACTGTAGACACAGGCAAAGCTACCCTGACTGTCTTAGTTAGGGTTTTCCTGCTGTGAACAAACACCATGACCAAGGCAACATTTAACTGGGGCTGGCTTACAGGTTCAGAGGTCCAGTCCAGTATCATCAAGGCAGGTGCACAGCAGCATCCAGGAAGACATGGTGCAGGAGGAGCTGAGAGTTCTACATCTTCATCTGAAGACTGCTAGCAAAATAGTGACTTCCAGGCAGCTAGGATAAGGAAAGATCTTAAAGCCCTCACCCACAGGGACACTACTACCACAAGGCCACAGCTTCTTCAGCAGGGACACCTTCAAATAGTGCCAGTCCCTGGGATGAGCATATACAAACCATCACAGGCACTTACCAGATGCCAGGCATTTTGTGTAGACTTTCACAGAAAATAGTAGTAATTTGATGAAAGGCAAGCAAGATTTCTCTTGTTCTTTTTATTAATGAGAAGACTGTCAGTTCTGTTGAATCTGTATTGCAAATGATTTCAAATCTCTAATTCTCACTCTTAAAACATACTACACAGCTGGAGAAAGGACTCCGTTCTAAAGTATTTGCTGTGCACATACAAGGACTGGACATTGAGCGCCAGAACTCATGTAAACTTTGCCAAGTGCTGACACCAGAAAAGTAGAGACAGGAGGATAGCTGGGATACGCTATGTAGTTGGTCTAGCCTACTTGGGATCGCCAGGCCAATGTTAAACCTTGTCGTAAAACAATATGGAGCTGAGACTGTTTCCTATCTCACCCTGGAGTACACATGCCCACACACATCTGTACACAAGCATGCACACACTCACACATGCACTCATTCATGTGGCTCTGTTTTCTGTAAGCCTGGTAACCTGCAAGCCATGTAAGTATTGAAGGAAAAAAATAGTCCTCAAAGTTGTCCTTGATCTTGACATGTGTGCTGGGACATGTATGTCACATACACACACACATCATATACACACATATTTCTGGGGAGACACAAAGTATGTATACATGTCTAATTTACCCAGAAAGAGATCCCACAGCAAAGTAATGACAACCAAAGTCCAACGCTGATTTAGAGAGCTTTTTGGGGGGTTAGTAACAGGATTATTAGGGAGGGTTTTCTGACAGGATAGGGGTGACTGGAAATAGTAACTTTATTACTGAAAACTCACTTCAACACAGATGGTGACCAATGAAAGCTGCAGTCTCAGACTTTTCTGTATAGTGTACAGGCAGCTTCAGTAGAGAATGCATTCTCTGCAGTATGGATAACCCACCTCCGACAGGTTACTGGGCATGTTACTGCTTCTGAAAAACTAAGGGGATTACAAGAATTTTGCAGGTTTCACCTTGAACAGATATGTGAAGTTTGTTTACCTCTTGAGTCTCATGAATTTCCCTCTTCCTACTGGAAGGAATGTTTCAGGTCAGAGAAAACTGCCATACAGTGTAACCCTCCTGCTTGACCCTGCCTGCCTCTCATAACCACACCTCTCTGCCCACCTCCTGCTATTTGCCACACCTTGTTCCTGGTTCCAATTACATTGGAAATCCCACCTCCACAGAGACAAAAAGAAGTCGCTGATTGGGCTGGCATGCTGACGAACCTGTGGGAGGGTTTTACCTCACTTTTTCTAACTGTTTGCTTGTGACAATCAGGGCATTAAAATTGAAGATGTCTGAGCTTTCACGACTCCCGTCTAATTTTGTTAAACCATCCACGTGGACAGGTATACCTTTGGCCACCCTGTATCCTCCCTAACTCTCTCTTACTGTTGCTTTTCCTTGAAACTCCATTTCCCAGAATAACCCTCTCTCTTTAACGTTACTGCTGGGCGGTAACAATACAGCATCCATTTACACCAACATAGTAAGATCATTCTAGAAATTTTTAAGGAAAGAGGATCTTTCTCCTATAGACAACTGTATTCAAACTTATCCTCTCACATACTTATCTACACTTGTGTATCGACACTCAATGATAAATTAGTCTGATGGTTCTTGGTTTGATTGACACTAAATTTTTACTCAGGTCATAAGGCTTGGCAACAGGCACATTTCCCCTCTGAGCCATCCTGATGGCTCTATTTCATACTTACAAATAAAAATATTTCCTAATTTAATATTTGTAATACTTGAATGTTTTTTAATTCATTCTCCAAATTTCTCTGAGTAGTCTCTGTTTCTGTCCTAAACAGCATGACAAGATTGACCATGCTTCTCTCCCACTGCATGGAGTAAAAAAGCCTCCCTAACCCCCACCAGCATTTTTTTCTGGGCTACTCTTTCATTTTTGTTCTTAGAAGTCAGGTTATCTGTCTACATTACAAGTTTTTCTGAGTTCTGCACCATTCTTGGGTCTGATTAAATAACTCACTTTGTGGAAGAAAGCTTCTCTCTCTTCCCTACTCATACCAGCTGCCATGACATGTCATGACAGTGAAATCATACTTAGTAACAGATATACTAGGGCATCAGTACAATACATTCCCAATTTTAGGGTCATTGTTATTCTTCATGGTATTTGAATGTTTGTATTTTTTAATCTTTATGTTGATTGCTTTATAATCAGAACTTGCCCTTTATTTACTAAAGCTAGAAATGTCATGATGTAAACACAAAGCTAAAACGACTAACCTTGCAATATACAAAAATGTAGCTCTAGGAATGAAAGCTGTCCATTTGGAAGAGTATATGAAGTCTTGACTTTGATCTCTTGATCCCCATTGGTCCATAAGCAATGTGTAGTGGAACACACCTATGATTTCAGCATTTAGTAGATGCGGGGAGGGGGAAGACCAGGTGTTCCTTAACTATATATCAATTTGAGGCCAGCCTGGAATACGTGAAACTCTGGTGTGATTATTGTCCTTTATTAGAGTTTGGACACTAATCATTTTTATGGTGTGACTTATGTATTGAGAATCTGAGCAGCTCAGTAAACTTCCTATGCTACCCAGCATTTTTTTCAGGTGACCAAATTATTCCATATTTGTGACCTTCTAGCTTTAATGCTGGCCCAATATATGCTTTATCTCTTTCAATCATTGAGAAGTATAAAATCAAGGTCCATTTGCCTCAGTAGTGGATACTTACATTCTAGCCAGAATTTTCTTTAAAGGGAAAAATCGGAAAAAAAGTGATATGAGACATTTACAACAAGTATGAGAATGGAGAAATCCTTCACAGGAGGGCCAGAGACTCATTGTGTCTAGTACTGCATGAAAAGCATGGTTTTATCCACTGCAAATTTGTTACTTATGTGGGAAGGTCAGGAAACTTATTTCAGATATTTTCTGTCTTTACTGTTTTAGGTGTGAAGAATGAGCTGTTATACGTAGCTAGAAGAATGGGTAGACAGAAAAAAGCCTCAGCATTCTGGCTAGACACTGTCAAATTTATTTTCAGGGGGCTGTCTTATTCTGTGGCCCTCTTTAGTTGTGAATAATCTAGTTCCCTGAAAGTATGAAGAGATACTTCTTACTTCATAATGTTCTTATTGAATTTCCTTGACTGAATCATCCTGATATATGTAAATGTTAAAAACATTAATGATTGAAATCTCTGTCAGTGAACTTCAGATGACTATGTCATTTTAAAATGGATTCCACATCAGGACTTGGAAAACTTTATAAAAGCTAAATAGAGGTTGACTTAGTGGTGAGCAGCACTTGGAAAACTTTATGAAGGCTAAATAAAGGTTGATTTGGTGGTGAGCACCACTTGGCTGGTGCTTGCAGAGGCTTTGTATGTGCTGATGTGTGGTCTCCCTCCGAAGACCCTACACTGTTGGAGATGGAAGCAGGAAAGTTAGTTGCAAAGGTGTGTGTGTGTGTGTGTGTGTGTGTGTGTGTGTGTGTGTGTCTGTGTATGTCTGTGTGTGTGTCCAGCTAGTGTAATCTATTTTTACTGTATATTTCTTTTATTTAAATTTCAAATGTTATCTCTTTCCCTACTCCCTGGAAACCTTCTATTTTATTCCCCTCCCCCTCTTTCTATGAGGGTATTCCCTCACTCACCCACCAACTCCCAACTCCCCGCCCTTGCATTCCCCTACACTGGGCCATCGAGCATTCACAGAAAAAAAAGGGCCTCTCCTCCCATTGATGCACAACAAGGTCATCCTCTGCTACATATGCAGCTGGTGCCATGGGTCCCTCCATGTGTATTCCTTGGTTGGTGGTTTAGTCCCTGGGAGCTCTGGGGCAGGGGGTCTGCTTGGTTGATATTGTTGTTCTTCCTATGGAGTTGCAAACCCCTTCAGCTCCTTCAGTCCTTCTAAAATTCCTCCATTGTGGATTCTGTGTTCAGCTCAATGGTTGACTGGGAACATCTGCCTCTTTATTTGTCAGGCTCTGGCAGAGCCTCTCAGGAGACAGCTATCTCAGGCTCCGGTTCCTGTCAATGTGCACTTCTTGGCATCCATAGTAGTGTCTGGGTTTGATGACTGTATGTGGGATGGATCTCCAGGTGGAGCAGTCTCTGGATGGCCTTTCCTTCAGTTCCACTTTTTCTCTATATTTGCTCCTGTGAGTATTTTGCTCCCCCTTCTTAGAAGGACAGACGCACTCACATTTTGGTCTTCCTTCTTCTTGAGCTTCATGTAGTGTGTGAATTGTATCTTGGGTATTCTGAACTTTTCACTTGATCTTTGACAAAGGAACTAAAACCACCCAGTAGAAAAAGACAGCATTTTCAACAAATGGTGCTGGTTCAACTGCAGGTCAGCATATAGAATAATGCAATAGTGCAAATTGATCCATTCTTATCTCTTTGTACAAAGCTCAAGTCCAAGTGAATCAAGCAGCTCAATATAAAACCAGATACACTGAACTAATAGAAGGGAAAGTGAGGAAAAGCCTTGAGCATGTGAGCACAGAGGAAATTTTCCTGAACAGACACCAATGGCTTATGCTCTAAGATCAAGAATCAACAAATGGGATCTCATAAAATTACAAAGGACACTGTCAATAGGACAAAACAGCAACCAAGAGATTAGGAAAAGATCTTTACCAATCCTACATCTGATCGAGGGCTAATATCCAATATATACAACGAACTCAAGAAGTTAGACTCCAGAGAATCAAGTAACCCTATTAAAAGTGGGGAACAGAGCTAAACAAAGAATTTTCAACTGAGGAATATCAAATGGCTGAGAAGCACCTAAAGAATGTTCAGTATCCTTAGTTATCAAAGAAATGCAAATCAAAATGACCCTGAGATTCTACCTCATACCAGTCAGAATGGCTAAGATCAAAAACTCAGGTGACAGCAGATGCTGGTGAGAATGTGGAGAAAGAGGAACGCTCCTCCATTGCTGGTGGAATTGCAAGCTGGTACAACCACTCTGGAAATCAGTTTGGCAGTTCCTCAGAAAATTGAACATAGTATTACCTGAGGACCCAGCTATACCACTCCTGGGCATACACCCAAAAGATGTTCCAACATATAACAAGAACACATGCTCTACTATGTTCACAGCAGCCTTATTTATAATACCCAGAAGCTAGAAAGAACCCAGATATCCTTTAACAGAAGCATGGATACAGAAAATATACATTTACTCATTGGAGTACTACTCAGATCTTAAAAACAATGAATTCATTAAATTCTTAGGCAAATGGATGCAACTAATCACAAAAGAATACACATGGTGTGCACTCACTGATAATGTAATCTTAATAAAAATAAAAACTATTTCTTTTCAATTCAAGACATTTGTTGTTGTGAGGTAAGGAAATAAAATGGCTGGTTTAATCTTATATTCATTTGGATATGCTGGGTTAGGAAAACCTAAATTGATCTCCAAGTATCATTCATTCTTCATTGCTTACCAGAACTGCTTCATATCCAAAACATAATAAATATCGCAATCATTTCCTTATTGGCTTTTAAAAGATTCTGCTTTTTTTTACCAGGCCATTGTATTTATTTTACTTTATATCTCATATGTCTACATAGAGCATCCTGTAAGAAGTGAGAGTCTTAGATCTATTTCATACTAGTGTGGCTTACAGCCCAGGCTCTTCTATCTCTGTGTAAAAGTTTTCTTTTTGCTCTTTTTTAAAAGAAATCCACTCATTAGCCATATTTTGAGTTTTACACGTGTATTAACCCATCAGATTTAATCTACAGAAAGATAAAACAGCAAGCCAGTTTGCTTTGCTATTTTTTTTTGTATTTTTGTTTTTAAACATTGATGAAAGATTGGAGTTATTAATTGAGGAGAGCCAGAGGACGGTTGTTATTAATTATGTTCAATCAGCTTTTAATTATTTGTGTCAACACCTCTACTTTGTGAACATTTAAAAGGGGAGGGAGAATAAGTTTCCTTCAAGTTTCCACATTATGCTGTGAGATAAGTTAAGGTTACAAAGGAAGGAGACAGATGAATTAGACAATGCCCTGTGAGATGAAAAGGTGGATAAAGTAGATGAATCCACAGGGTAGAGATTTATAAGGGAAGGTTAATGTTGACACTTCTGGAACAAACAGGTATTAAGTCTCTTCTGGAGTACAACAAATTCATAATGAAAGTCATTTTTATTTGGAAAAACCTTGCTCAACATTTTATTGACCTAAATTCAATACAAAATGAATTTAAAGATGTTTAGAGAAATATGTTGAATTAAAAATTAATGCAAACAGTTCATTTTACTATGTCTTTTGTGTGTCTGCATTTGTGTGTGTGTGTGTGTGTGTGTGTGTGTCTGTGTGTGTCTTGGGGGGGGGTGCAAGAAGGTGTAACAAGTGACTTCCTTTATCAATTTCTACCTTATTTTTTGAGATAAGTTGTCTCACTCAATCTGAATCTTACTGATTTATCTAGAGGGTCTGGCAAGTAGATCCCAGAGGTTCTCCTGTCTTGATTAGTGTTGGTATTGCCACTATACCCAGCTTCTTTTCTTTTTAAAAATGTATTTGTTTTATTTTTAATTATGTATAAATCTATAGGGTATGGCAGCAGACAGAGGTGATTGTATGTGTGTGTAGAGGTAGGTATTATGTATGTGTACGAGTATATATGTATATACATATATACTCTGAGCACAATTATCCATGGCCCAAAAGAGGAAATAAAATTTCCTGGCACAAATGAATACACATAGATAGATAGATAGATAGATAGATAGATAGATAGATAGATAGATATAGATACACATATAGATATACAAATCATATAATTTATTAGAATGACTTACAGACTATGGTCCTCCTAATCTAATAATCCAGCAATGGCAGATTATGAATTGAAGGTCTGAGAATCCAGGAATTGTTTACTCCACAGGCTTGAAGTATCAGCTGATTTCCAGTATGTGCTGGAATCCTGAAGAAATGGGGTCTAATGCCAGTAAAAGAACGTACTTGCAAAAAAAAAAAGAATGTGCTTACTAGCCAAGGTAAGAACAAGTAGGCAAAGAGTACAAGGTTCCTTCTGTGTCTCTTTAAATTTTTTTATTTATTTAAGTTTTATTGCTTTATGATGAGAAAAGATCCATAATTTTGATTTATCTGAATCTGTTGACATTTAAAAACATATTTTAAGTATATAGAATTATATCCATTCTTCTTTCCCTTTTGTACCCCAACTCCTCCTAAAGACCCCCTGTTCAATACCTGCCATACATTTCAGGGTTTTATTATTATATTCTTTGGAATTTATTAAATATTGTAACAGTAAAAATGAGTATTATAAAAGTCATTTGATATAAAATAACAATCAACTGAACAGTCTTATGTAGATGCTTGTCTACAGCAATACTGAAAATACATTTTTCTCATTATAAATTTTAAATAAGTCCAAACATATTAACTATATGATATTTTAAATAATATAGCACTATTAGTTTTTTTCAAATGAACATAAATACATAAAGATTTTTTGTTTGACTGGTTATTTTGTTTTTAGTAGAGCTTAAGAACTATAGGAAAACACAATTAAACAGGCAAAGGATATGAACAAAATCATCCAGGATCTAAAAATGGAACCAGAAACAATAAAGAAATCACAAAGGGAGATAACTCTGGAGTTAGAAAGCATAGGAAGGAGATCAGGAGTCATAGAGGCAATAGAAAACAAGAGACAGAAGAGAGAATCTCAGGGGCAGAAGATAACATAGAAAACACTGACACAACAGTCAAAGAAAATGCAAAAAGCACAAAGCTCCTAACCAAAAACTTCCAAGAAATCCAAGACACAATCAGAAGACCAAACTTAAGGATAGTAGGCATAGAAGAGAGTAAAGATTCCCAATTTAAAGGGCCAGTAAATGTCTTCAACAAAATTATAGAAGAAAACTTCTCTAACCTAAAGAAATAGATGCCCATGAACATATAAGAAGTCTACGAAACTCCAAATACACTGGACCAGAAAAGAAATTTCTCCCATCACATAATAATCAAAATATCAAATGCACTAAACAAAGAAAGAATTTTAAAAGCAGTAAGGGAAAAACGCCAAGTAACATATAAAGGCAGGCCTATCAGAATTACACCAGACTTCTCAACAGAGACTATGAAAGCTAGAAGATCCTGGGCAGATGTCATACTGACCCTAAAAGAACACAAATGTCAGCCCAGGCTACTATATCCAGCAAAACTCTCAATTACTATAGATGGAAAAAACAAGTGTAGGGCTGGAGAATTTTAGAATTAAGAAAAAAAAGGAGCATTTAGTAGAAATATATTAGTAGGAATGTATAGTGTATGACCTTTACCGAGAAGGACATGGAAAATCTCTGTAAGGAGCCAAGAATGCAGGCTGGCCAGTTTCAGGAACCTGTTGGCCACAAAGGACCCCCAGCTAGGTCCAAGAACAAAAAGCAGGATATGAGCCATCTGAGTGGTTCTAAGGAATGGTCAGCCATAAAGTGAATAACATTGACCAGATCACATTCTTGTGAATAATGAGTGTGCAGGATGTTTTCCTTATGACCCTGACTCAATCAGGGGTTGGGGCCCTTTAGAATTTTCCACTGTTCTTTGTTATGTGTCCTCGGTAACCCCCTCTTCCCCCTAGTTTGTGGTTTTTCCCTTTAAATATCCCTCACTTCTTGTGCTCAGGGTCGAACTCCTCTGGCCTGCAAGGTTATGAGCTCAACCCCAGTATACTGGCCTTTCCCGAATAAACCTCGTGTGTTTTCAGCAAGATCAGTCTCTCGTGAGTTATTGGGTGGTTGTGTCATCCCGAGACTGGAGTGAGGGTCTCCCCAGCTCTGGGGGTCTTACACAAGATATTCCATGACAAAACCAAACTTACACAATATCTTTCCATAAAGGATATAGAAAATACCAACATAAGGAGGAAAACTATACCCTAGAAGAAGCAAGAAAGTAATCTTTCAACAAACCCACACAAACATAATTCCACCTCTAACAACAAAAATAACAGGAAGTAACTAACAATCACTTTTCCTTAATATTTCTTAATTTAAAAATTAGAATTAACAACATATCCTAATCAATTGAAATTCAAAAATATGAGGAGCTAGAAATTTCTTGGCTGTCATCCAGTGGTCTCTCCAATTTGGTAACTGGAGAAGTAGGTACAATATTGTACAATCCATATATACTTTCTTCTTCTTTGTACATGACAGTGTCTTACTGTGTACCACATAATGGTCTTGAAATCATGTTTGTCCTATCTCAGCTTCTCTATTAGTAAGATTGTATATTTGATGTTTTCAGCCAAAAGAAATGTAGGCAATCAATTTGGGAGGTTGCTTGTAAGAGAACAACAAAGAGTGGGACTGAATGCTTTGCTTGATATTTATAATTATTGTATCAATTTTGAAGAAGAGAACTTTATATAAGTTACTGTTTTTCTGAGATGAATGCTTTCCAAAATCATCACAGCCAATGAACCAGATTCTTACCCTCACCTAATGTCTTTGCCACCTCCAAGCAGAACCATTTTTCATTGAAACAGCTGATGAATGACTACATGGATAGACCATCTTAATAAACACACTATTTCTTAAATGAATGTAACCTGTTCCCTGTGGACTGAGAATGAAGACAATCACTCCAATCAAATAGCTTTAACCCTAGCAGGAAATCTGTATTCAAAAATCAAGCCTACAATTCATTCCTTGGGTCAGCAAAACTGTCAACTTAGCCTAGCTATTATGGAGGTAAAATCCTTTGGTGATGTGAGGGTCATTGAAGTACAGCCTTACAACGAACTCCTGTGTCTTTTATATAGACTGCCAGCAGAAGGTGTGGTCTTATTTCAGAAGATCTGGATTAAAGTTTGTTCTTCCTAACTCAAAAATCTGGATTAGAAGTGTTAAGACCCACTTCAAATTCTCTCTCTCTCTCTCTCTCTCTCTCTCTCTCTCTCTCTCTCTCTCTCTCTTTAAATATGGAACGCTTCATGAATTTGTGTGTCATTTTTGCACAGGGGCCATGTTAATCTTCTATCGTTCCAATTTTAGTAGATGTGCTGCCGAAGCAAGCACTCAAATGATTTATTTAAAAAAAGAAATATCCCTCACAGGTATGCCTAAACATTTGGGTTTTCAATAATTCCAGATGTGGTCAAACTGACAACTAAGAATAGTCATCACACAGGGAATTGTGAACTCTCACTCCATCTCACTGTGAATGTTAGCACTCAAGCTTAGTACTATATTGACTGAGCCATCTGCATAGCTTCATTTTAGCATGCTTTTGGTGGGTTGCCTGAATTATCTCTTACTCATCCACGGTTTCTTGTTTGTTTGTTTTGTTTTGTCTAATTTCTGAAGCTATCTCAGATACATTGAAAGCCAAAGATATTTCTAAACTGGACTACTGATGAGGTACCTTTAAAGACATCATCTGTGACTTTTCTCAATGTCCATATGCTTTTTTTCTGTAGTAGCCAGCTGACAAGGAAAGTGGGTTCCTGAAAGGAAAGCTGTGGCTTAGTGGGGGGACTTCGAGAGAAGGATGAGACCAAGACAGTTTCTGATTGAGGTCCAATGTTTACTATGTGTCTGAGCTTAGAAGGGGGGGGGACACATCCCCCATTGTGCCAGGATCTTGTTGCCTTGTCCATATCTTGTTGCTTTGTCAGGAACTTGTCAGGAAAACAGACTCAGCTACTCAGCAGGTAGTGGCTCCTTTCAGGAAGCTGCAGATGTGGCGGGAAATAGACTTCACCTAGGTAAGAAGGCTCCACCCTTGGTGTGCTAGCTGACTGTGGCAAAGACAAGGTCTGGTTCAGCCTGCTCAAGGCTGAGGGTGGGGCACATTTTTTCACTGAGAAGAAAGAGCTGCTGATGCTTTTATTTTTGTGATGCTTGCTGTTAGTGTCTTAGTTTTTCTGTGTTCTCTTATTGTTTATAGTTTCTGCAAAAATAACTCAAAATAATCACATAAAAGCTTGTCATATTTTTTTAATGTTAACAGAAATAGACTTGATAACAATGTGCTGGGCATTTGCTTATAAATTCTCAAATCTAAACTTTATTGTTAATAAACTCCAGGATGGTCTCCATCTTAGGTTCAGATTTTCCAAATAGGAGGGAGATCATATTGTGTCTTATACAAAAGAGAAAAGCACCAAGAAGGAATGAATTGTGAGGTGGGAGGAGTGGGATCCCACTTCAGTGGGATCATGCTGTGGCATCTCTTCCTCATGAAGTACCTGCCATACAACAGATATACTATGGGATATAGCTTATTTAGGACTTGGGAACTAGAGTTGAAAGGGAGGATGGGGGGAGGGGGTAGCGGCCAGGAATACATGGACAGAGAGAGAGGTTGGGGAAAGGAAGAAAGGTGAAAAGGTGTCAGGGAGAGAAGGAAGAGCAGAGTAAGAGGAGTAAGGAACTAAGGAGGAGCAGGCAGTCCTTTTAGAGAGAGGAGTAAGGGAGTAGGGAGGAACAGACATTCCCTTTAGAGAGAGGAGTAAGAGGGTAAGCAGGGAGCAGGCATCCCCTTTAGAGTAAGTCAGATAACTATTGGACAGAGTCTAGAAGGAATGCTAACATTCCTCCATTTTGGTTTAAATTTTGAAGAAAGGAAAAAATGAGAAAGAGGTGATGGTGAAGCAAGAGTAGGGGTGACGTGGCTCTGGAAACCCTAAGAAAATGGGCATGAGGATGTTGGTTCAGTCTTAGGAGAGTTGGCTGTTTCCTTGTTGTCCATGGTTTGTAGAACCATCTGTGGATAGGAAGAAGAAGATCCAGTAGAAACATCTGTCTGTGAGAGTAGACTGGAGCATCTGTGGGTTGTTTCTCTAGAGCTTTCCTGGATGTAGACTTTGAGTAAATGCATGGATTTGACAAGATGCTGAAACACACACACACAGGCATTAGAGGTAGAGAATAAAGTTAAGTACTTTGGGAAGAAAAAAATTTTTTCCTTAGAATACTTTTGAAACCATTAGGTCTTGGTGGTTGGGTGAGGGAGGTCCCAATCCCAGGGAACAGGATAGGAATCCCACCCTCTGGGATAGGTAGCAAGTGGGAATTTAAGCTGTTGATTGGCAGGTGTACTTATTGGGATGGAGTATATTTGGTCCACGAGAGGTAGATCTGAGTGGCTTTCCTGGGGCTTATTAAGTGTATAAAAGAGATAAATTAGTTAACAACTTGAACAGACTTTAAGGTGAACTAAGGAAGAAAAAAAAACTTTTGTGGAGCAGAAGGAGTAAGAAAGGCTTTCTTCTTCTGTCTAGGGGACTGAATAGTAGAATGGGAAACATTTTTAAGTTTACATTTGAAGGACAATTTAAGGAAACTCAAAACCTTGACTTTGTGAATATGATAGTTAATCATATAAATTTACCATGAGAAACTCCTTAATTTTATAATTAAAAGACAACCAAAGGAAAATTACATTTTAGTATGATAGGTGATAGTGTAAGTTTAGCATGAGAAACACTTTAAGTATGTAGTTAAAAGGCAACCAAAGGAAACTTAAAAGTTGAACTTGTAGATACAATAAAAGTTAGATCATATAGAGCAATGTCTTATTAGGGTATAGGCTAATTTATAAGAACTCGATTGGTTAATGTTAGTACAATCACATAGCAAGGAGAGGAAATATAAAGCATTTAGTCACTGGAAACTGAGTTTAGATAAGGAAGTAACAAAAGGCTTACATCTGAACTTGTATATCCTTTATTATTAATCCTGTGAACAAGGGAAAATCTGTCTGTCTTTAACTTTTTTACTGTTTAAAAATCATGATTTAGACATACCAGAAGAGGGCATCTGATCTCATTACAGATGGTTGTGAGCCACCATGGAGTTGCTGGGATTTGAACTCAGGACCTCTGGAAGAGTAGTCAGTGCCACTTCAGTTAAAAGTCCTGAGTTCAAATCCCAGCAACCACATGGTAGCTCACAACCATCTGTAATGGGATGACATGCCTTCTTCTGGTGTATCTGAAGACAGGGACAGTGTACTCACGTAAGACCCCCAGAGCTGGGAAGACCCTCACTCAAGTCTTGGGATGACACAACCACCCAAAAACTCACGAGAGACTGATCTTGATGCAATGGCATGAGGTTTATTCAGGGGGAGGAGGGGAAGCCAGTATACTGGGAACGAGCTCATAACCCTCGCAGGAGCAGAGGAACTCGACCCTGAGCACAAGAAGTGAGGGGTATTTAAAGGGAAAAACCACAAAGTAGGGGGTAAGGGGATTACCAAGGAAACATAAAAAACAGTAGAAAATTCTAAAGGGCCACAACCCCTGATTGAGTCAGGGTCATAAGGAAAACATCTTGCACACTCATTATTCACAAGAGTGTTGTTTGATCAATGCTACTCACTTTATGGCTGACCATTCCCTGGAACCACCCAGATGGCTCATATCCTGCTTTTTTGTTCTTGGACCTAACTGGGGGGGCCTTTGTGGCCAACAGGTTCCTGAAACTGGCTAGTCTACATTCTTGGTTCCTTACAGAGATTTTCCATGCCCTTTTAGGTAAAGGTTATACATTATAAATTCCTACTGATATATTTCTATTAAATGCTCTTATTTTAAAATTCTAAAATTCTTAATAAATAAATAAATAAATCTTTTTTTAAAAAAATCATTATTTACCAAGGTATGATGAAATGAAAACCTTATCTTAATTGGAAAGTGGTTTTGACAAGCTGTACTACTAAAGACAGTGAACTGGGGACTGCCCATAACAAAAATGGCAGATGGTCCATGGCACTGAAGCTATGGCCAGCTATGCGACTGCCCTTAGCTAAAATGGTGCTGAAGCCATAGCATAGGAAAACCTTATCTGGCCACAATAAAGATGGGGCTTCAATTCAAGTGTTATATCTTAAAATGGAACAGTCGAAATGTGGCTGTGTGTCTTTGAATGGAATGGTAGAAATGTGACAGAGACAAACATAAAGACAGGAGCAGTATGAGGGGTGAGGTATAACTTTGGCAGTGGCTGTAGGAGAGCAAGCGTGCTGGGCAGAGAGCAGTGCCTGAATCAGCATTCTCTTTGTCTCCTAGCAACTCAGCTCCAGTAAAGCATGCCTTGTGCGCTGGAGAGGCTAGAGAACCAGTGCGAGTGACTCCAGGCTGAAGGGTGGTATGCAGGATGGGGTGAGAGAAAGCATGCCTGGGAGTGGTTAAAGTGTGCCTGGAGCTATGAGTGAAGACTAGCTACTGCCACAGCAGTGACATCAAAGTCAAGGGGTTTGGGGAACCAGGAGCAGAGAGCAACAAGATGGGGGTGAGGGCAGTCTACAATGGCTGGCAAGTTGTAAAAGCCATGTAGAGTTATTGGTCTATGAATAATGGAACGAAATTTATCCTTTGAATTAGACTGGAAGGCATGGCAGTGAAGACATAATGCTAATGATCTGTAGGTTCTGGCCTCTTAAAGACAAATGTGGTAGCAAGAAATTACAGCTAGACCGTTTACCAGGTCATTACGTGGTGAACTTGGGACAGATCTCAGGACCAGTGCCCTGAACAAGGATTCACCCAGACCCAAGGTTTCACAGCAGCGAGAAAAAGAACCTGCTTAAAGAAGACAGGAAAGGTCTCACCCAAGGGAAAGTGTAATAGTGTAAGACTATCGAGCCTTAGCTTACTGGAGACCCCCTGGGTGAACCACATGAAGCCTGAATCAATGCAAAAAGCAAGAGGAACTTATTGTTCCAGTGAACTGGGGTCATACCAGACCCAAAGGAGAGGTCAACCAACAAGTGTGGTGGCCCCACACTTGTTCAGTGAGCTTTTATACAGTTTCAGAGAAGCAGCCATTAGGCACAATGTGATTGGCAGAACAGTGTGACTTTTTAAACTGATTGGTCTTCAGGGAATGAGGTAGTAAGGACTTCCCTTGTCTGAAGGTAGGCAATGGTCTGTACTGCAGAATGTGCTCCCACCTGAAGGTTGGTTCTAACCCTGTGGTTTGAGGAATGTTAATTAGCCTCTCCCTTCCAGAGGGGCAAGCGTTCCATGACCTTCTCAAAGTTCCTGAGATGACCTTTTCACTAGAACAAAGGGTCATAGTCAAAAAGACTGTGAATATCTCAACCCTCAAAGACTCTAAGATAGCTATGAGCTCAACAGCCCTCAATTGTGATCGGGGGACATTTATGCTGACCAATGAGGGAAGGGAGCTTACTAATTCACCAGTGTTTGAATGGATAGATCTAGCAAGCAATCTGATATGGCTGGAATTCCATGTGGCAGCAGATGTGAACCTAAAGTTTCTAATCCAAGGCAGTAGCTAGCCTTCACTCATAGTTCCAGGCACACTTTAACCACTCCCCAGGCATGCTTTCTCCCACCCCATCCTGCATACCACCCTTCAGCCTGGAGTCACTCACACTGGTTTTCTAGCCTCTCCAATATGGATAGATCTAGCAAGCAATCTGATATGGTTGGAATTCCATGTGGCAGCAGATGTGAACCTGGAAGTTTATAAATCCAAGTCTTACATTATCAATGTGTTTTATATAAAGAAGGAGCACCAAGTATGTGTTTTGGTAGAGGCACCAGTACCTCAGCAGGCCCATGATCTTTTACCATCTTATTCTCTGCCCATTCTCTCCCTGCCCCTTCTCCTTGTTCTCCCTCCTGTTCCCTCTTTCTCTCCATGTATTCCTGGCTGGCCTTCCTTCTCTTCTCTTCTCTTCTCTCCTCTCCTCTCCTCTCTTCTTCTCTTCTCCCTTCTCTCTTCTCCTCTGCTCTTCCCTCACCTCTTTCCTCTCTCTCTGTCTCTCTCTGTCTCTCTGTCTCTCTCCCTTTCTCTCCTCCCATGCCAACTTCACTTCCCATCCCCTAAATAAACTCTGTTCCATACTATACCAATCATATTGCTGGTACCTCATGGGAAGAAATGCCTCAGCATGGGCCTGCAGAGGAAGCCCCTTCCACCTTACTATACCTGGCTCTTTTTTATAAAACACAACAGATCATATCTCTGTTAAATCCCTGGATTCTTAACTGTCTAATCCACCATCAAGTTTTATCTATTCTGCCTTCCCACAAAGCATCTAAACATTTATAAATTCCATAAGCTAAAAGTTAATTGATCATTTTATAAGAAAGAGCCCTGAACATTTTTTTTTTTACATTTTAAGCCGTTATCAGTACCAATATCAACCATAAACAAATTAACTTTCCATTAGCTTAGCCCAATTAAGTTTGATAAACTAATGCATTCACTTGTCTCCCATATCTGTTGGTTTCATATGGCTTTTATCAGAGGCTTTGTTAACCTTGGGGTTATTTAGATATGTTTCTGGTTACTGGGCTCAGATCAGTATTTATTGAACTTTATAGTGGCATCTAGTTTTAGTGTTTTAAAATACTGTGCTGGTGTAATTAAAATCCTGACAAAGATCACATTGCTGGGTATTGGTTAAAATCCAAAGAACTTAATACTTATTTAATACTTAAAATGCTTAGTATTTTAAAATATATTTATTGTTTTTAAATGTTAGGTTTTGATCTTCATATGAGATGGGAGGGTAAGTGTGGAAACTAGAGTGGCATTCCTTCCCCGTTTTATGATCTCATATTAACCTAGAGCACAGTGTGTTCAATTAGATTTTGCTGTCTGGACAGCAAGGTCCAGGAATTTACATCTTTCTCTCCAAATGGGATTCCAAGCATTCACCACCATGTCTGGCACTTTTACATGGGTTCTGATTAGCTCTCCAGCCAAAGTTTGGATCTTTCTGACCTTGTGTTAAATTCTGACTAAAAGATAGGGATAGTTCTGTGGAGGTTCACTGTGGTAACACAGTTTACTGTGTCTGCTTTAATACATCATGTATCACTTGATGTTGAACTCAGTGAGTTATAAGACAAAGGTTCTTGAAAGGAGCATGGAAGTACAGCACAGTCAATAGCAATCAACTTTGCAACGATTTGGGACCAGTCCCTGTATATTATAGGGATCTTTGAGCATGGATTCAAAATCTCAAAGATAAGGTAGCTATTGATAAACCATAACCTAAAGTGTGAATATCAGCATAAAAACCTGAGTCCTTTGTGGCTAGCTACTGTTTTTTTATGTAGCACTTATGCTTTGATGTGTGCACTGCAACACACATATTCTAGACATTCTAGAAAGTCCAATTTTGTAGGTAACTTAAGAAGCCAGTATATTGTATCTGGGAATGGGAATATTACATTCAAGTTTCTCTAGTCTAAATGAAAATCAAGAATACAGATTTCTGTGGAGTCAACCTCCCTGCTCCAGTCAGATTTCAAAAGTTAAAATTCTTGTAACCCAAAGAAGGTAAATCATATGTCTTTTTAAAAAGAAGTATATAGTTGTTTTGATGAAATCTTTGAAATGTCTGTTGTAAATAACATGCTTAGTGGTTCTCATGTGATTTCTCTCTGCTTCACCAACTCTTGCATCTACATAAGTTTCTTTATTGACCACTTACATTTGTTTATGAATTTGGTTGTAAATATTAACCATTTTGTAATATATTGTCAGTAGAAAAGTTTGGAGCCAGTGAGGTAGCTTAGCAAGTAAACCCACATGATGAAAGAAGAGAACTGACTCCTACAAGATATTCTTGGATCCTCATATGTGTATTGTAGCACTACTGTAGCTCCCATAAAATAAATGTAAAGACAAAACTATAAAAAACAAAAACTAGTAATAATACATGATTTACCACTTTGCTGAGCTCACTTTTATAGATCATAGTACACCAATCACATAGCTACCCCAAATACAAAAGGTACTTAATAACCCCAGAGAACACAGAGAAAATATCCTCGTGGGGCAGTGGGCTGTTCTGGCAGCCTGGGTCCAGTTGAGTTACAGGCCTGGAACCCCGGAGCACCCAATGAACAGAGCAATCTTTTTCACAAGTGACAGCAAGAGTTCGGTGGTAGCTCCTGGGACCTTGGCTCAGGTTTCAGCCCCAAATTCCTACGACAGCCCCAGAAGGAGAGGTGTGTAATATTGGTCAAGCCCTCCTAAATGCAAATAAAGATTCTCAGCCCAAACCAATGAGAGATAACTGTTGTCAAAATCTGAATGACCCCCAAAACTGTATATATATGTATACATATAAGGGAAGTAAAAGCACGTGAAAGATCTACTCCATTGTCTGAGCCTTTTGTTCTAAGAGCTGTAACATTTGAGAAGAAGTCTGCTCTCCTGAAATGCAACCTGAAGCTGCGCTGCACGCCTCACTGGCTAATCAGCCTGTCTGCCCAGCTGACTGACTCAGTGCAGGTCAGCACGGAGAAAAGGAGTTGCCTGGAAGATGTGGCAGAGACAACTCCACCCATGCTCCCTTGATTCCCTTCACTAGGACTCCTGCACCAAGCCGGGCCAGAGATCTCCATGGAAAGCCTCCAGCATTCAGGTCCATATATCCTAAGTTTGGTGATAAAGTTAGTAAAATCCGCCATGCTGCTTATGCATTGCTTGAAACACACACTTCAGATCAATGTTGAGATAAAGCATCAAACCCATCACTAAACTATAATGTCATCTCAGCCAAAAAATGTGTTCTACCTTTCATACCTCCCACATACTAAAGATCAGCAAAGAAGAGCAAGTGAGAGATCCTCTCTAATTCCAAGATGGTTTGGGGATGTCAGGGCTGTTTTCTACTCTGTCTGCCTCTTAATAATGGCAACAGAACATAAAAGCAATACCGACAGCAAGAAGTGTTGCAGTTCCCTCTCCATGCTGTGTTAAAGGATTTACTATTATGCGGCTTTACACTTCATGGGTGTATGCTTGTATGTGTATGTATGTGACCCTCTAGAACTGTACTTGATTGGAATCACCATTGCCACAGAACTCCTGGTAGGAGGATATGTGGTCAGTAATACTTTAGTTTAACCCCTATGAGGTACATGCTCTTCACATTTGCTTTTTTGCTATTTCCAATATTTTTGGTATCTGTATTTTACATATCATAGACAGTGACTTTGATGTTAGAAACACTACAGCAAACATGAATTCCCATAAAAATATTATGTTTACCTTCTAAAGGGGAAAATGAGAAACATCAAAAAGAAAGAGGGAGAGTGGATGGAAAATAAATTTAAGGAATAAACATGAGCTCTAGAGAGGGAACCAAAATGATTGATGGTATAAAATGAAACTGAAGACTTCGTGGATCACCACTGAGAAGATGAAATATGGCCAAGAACCCAAGGTATCAGAGTGGATTACCACATGAATATTTGAGGGAAGAGTATGCTCTAACTGAGGGAGGGGTATACTCTAAGCATGAAGACGTGACAGAGCTTGAGGAGTGGCCCAGTGTACTTTTAGGCCAAGGGTTTACAGGGACAAGCATAAGGCAACACAAGATGGCCAGAAATATCACAAAAGTCAAAATATAGAGGACTTTACAGAACATTGTGGAAGATGTGGCTTTTCCTTGACTTTCATGTCAAACTTTGAAAAGTTTCTGTGAATGGCAAATATTTAGTCCCCAAAGAATAAGATTTTCTGTCACAACAGGTAGGTTCCCAGAGCTTCATGATAAACCTTCCCCTCTTCCCTTCTCCACTGCTGTAGCTTCTCAGTTGAAGCATTCCCTCCAGAACTAAGGAAGGAGACTCCTAAAACTCACGAAACTTAAGAAGCTCAGAAAACTGCAAGAATCACAAGGCCTACCTCAAGGTTAAATTTATTTATTTGTTTGTTTGTTTGTTCATTCATTCATCCACCCATCCATTCATTCATTTATTTACTTTACATGCCACGTGCAGCTCTCCCACAGTCCTCTTTTCACATGCTCCTTCCCCCAACTCCCTTAACCTCTGAGAAGGGGAAGTCCCCCCTCCCAATAAAAATCCACCCTAGCACATCAAGTCACTGCAGGACTAGGTACATCCTCCTCCCATTGAGGCCAGGCAAGGCAGTCCAGTTAAAGGAAAAGGATATACAGGCAGGCAGCAGAGTCAGGGTAAGCTCCCTCCAGTTGTTGGGGGACCTGCTTGAAGACTAAGAAGCATATTTGTTACTTATGTTCGGGGGACCTAGGTCAAGCCCTTGTATGCTCTTTGGTTGATGGTTCCATCTTTGGAAACCCTCAAGGGTTCATGTTAGTTGACTCTGATGGTCTTTTTGTAGATTCCCAACATCAATAAAAATAGTAAATAGTTGCTCAAAGGAGAGGGGACTGGCTGCTGGTGGTCCTGTAAGCTGAACCCCAGGGATGCAGTTTCCATGAGCTGTTACCAAGCATCTCAGTGATGTGGCTGCCTTTGAGTCATCCCTGCTCCATAAGTTATCCCAGTAAGCCTGCTCATTCACTGAGCTACACTGGAGTGGATATACTCTGGCTCAGTGCTCACCACCCTGTTGGCAGTGGACAGATGCTTGTGTACATTTCCATGGGAAAAGTCACACAATGGCATGCCACCAAACCCACAAGACAGATTTGGGGTGGTGTTTCTGCTTCTTTCTGCTGCAGAACAGAGGCCTTTTCCTCCATCCCAGCATAGAACAAGTGAAGGCCCTGATAGATATAAGTGTTGTTGACAAGTGTCCACAGAGAACTAGGGAACAGCTCTCAACTGTGGAAGGTAGTTTTCAACACATGAAATTTCAGAAATTGTTCAAAGGCTTATTTGAATGTTTCAATAATTATTCAATTGACCAGTGACTTTAAAATGTGTTACTATGAGCTTGAATTTGCAACTACATTCCTACAAGAAATCTATCATTGAGCATCAGATAATTCCTGTTAGCATTCTTTAATGCTGGTAACATCTGCCAGAGCACTGGGCATGGTCCTTGTTATTTGTTTATTCATTAAATTATCCTTCTTGACTGCCAATGAACACTTAGATTAAGGAACACTATAGAACCTGAGACCACTTGCGAATAGACAATGAAAATCCACAGACTACCTGATCATTGATTAAATCTTGACCCGTTCCTCTCCATGCATAGGACCTCTTAGGCAGATGAATGTTCTACTGTTGTGAATTGCCCTGGTGCTGTTTGTATGTTGGTGTTAGTTCTGCTTTCCCAAGAGGGGCTGCCTCAGACAAAGTGAATCACATACCCAGGTGACTTCATATGAAACTTCTGCCCATTTTAACTAATAAAATAAAATCTAGAGCCTGTGATTCGGCAGTAAAGGTGGAGCTGGAAGTTTTAAGAGGGAGAGAGAAGAAGAAGGGGAGAAGAAAGAAGAAGATGTAGTGCAAAAAAGTTAAACAAAAATACATGGCTTGGAGGAACCATGAATAACAAGGGATTCCATAGATGGGGAATAGCGTAGTATAATGGTATATCTGCCCAATCTAGGTGCATAGCTTATATTCGTATTAACTGAGTTATGTTTTCCGTACATGAGCTTTTGGGATTGGAGATTTACCACAACATTCTACAAGTACTCACAAATGTCAAACTAGAGCAGAGGAAGACCATTTCTGAGTTTCAAATTAACCTCAAACCCTTGAGGCCGTGGTAGGTACCCATGCTATTTTTAGTCAATGCTATACTGTTGCTGACAGCTTAGATTGAGAACCATCTGGACTCTCAGCAAAAACTGGCTATTTTAGAACATAAGCCTTCACAGCATCTCTCTCTAATGGATCAGATTAGAAAAGAAAGGTTGTTTATAAATTTAAAGGGCAAATTCCCAGCCATCAAAGCAGCAGCTGGTAGCTTTAGAGAAATGCAACACCCCACAGTGTATGATGGGTGAATGACTGTCTGCACATGGTAATGTCAAAGCCAGTGAGCACCGATGGTAATTGACATTTTGTGATGGTCTTGCAGGCAGGATGAGCCTCAAAATTCCTTTCATTTGGAGCAAAATGTGTGCTCTAAGTAACAAAGAACACATACTAATTTATATCTTTTTGTACATGTTAAGAGCATGTGTGTGTATACGCATGCATGTGGAGCCCAGAGGTTCATTCAGGTGTTGTCCTCAGTGAGGCAGGGAATCAACATATAATACCAGTTCTACTAGATTGACATGCCAGCTAAGTATAGATAACCTCTATCTCAGCCTCTCCAGTGGTAGGGCTACAGGTATACTCTCTGCAAGTCACATTTTGCCTAGATGCTGGGGATTACACTCTGATCTTCAAGATAATACAGCAAGCACTATTCAAACAGAGATATTCCTATCCCCATGCCCTTTTAGCTAAAGCCGTTATTAGTCTTGACTGGCTTAGGGATTGGTATATAGTTGAAGATGATATTGAACTTCTGTCCCCCCTGCTCCTGAATGCTAGAATTCACTACACATTGTTTATATAGAGCAGGGAATAGAATCCAGAATTTCAGGAACACTGTGAAAGCACTGTGTCAAATGAGATGCAGCCAAGGCTGGGGAAAATTTATCTTAACATTTTAAGATGAAAAACTGTCATATTAGCTCCTAGTTTCATACTGAGATCCCTTTAAAACACTTAATGGAAAAAAAATGGAGTGGTTCTATTTAATTGGAATTTCATTCTTTTGAATGGTCTATAGGAAAGAAATATGCTGAATTTGTTCTGTTAATAGAACTTCTACTTGTAGACAGTGCATACAGGAGAACTCTCCTGGGAACAAATGCATTCTCTGAAGGAGCTGGAACTTACTGCTGACTCCTGGACACACATGCTGCTAATGTATGTCAGGTGACTTCTATGTATGCTTGGTGGTTCCATAGTGCCCATGATCCCTGATTTCTTCAGAGTCCCCTGTGAGATATAATCTCACAAACATTGTGACCAGGTTTGGATGAGCAGAATGGATGGGCACCATTCTCAATGAAGCAGAAGATGTATCTTGTGATATATGTAGGAGGCTGCACCTGAAGAGAAAGGGGGGCATCACAGAGAAAAAGAAGACATAATCCATGGGAACCCTAATTCCTTTGCTCACAAACCTGTAAGGGAGACAAAAACAGGAGCAGAAAAGTTATAAAAGCTAGAAATTAATGGGAGACGTTGAAGTACTGCTAATATAGAGCAGAAATTGTATTCAAAGTTCCAAGTGTTGCTAATGGATCTCTTAAGACATGTAACCATGTGTCATTTGTTCTTCCTGGCTTTAGCAGCCTTGTGTTCGTGGGATTTTCCTGTCTTTCAGGACTCTACCTGTGATTAGCCTCACCTTCTTTCCTCACCTCTGTGTCTGATCTATCTGTGACTATCAAAATTCTTAAAATATACTGTTAACAATTCAAACACTAAGATTGTCACCAGGATAACTTTTAGCCTACAGTGGTCACATTACTGGCTCCTATCTACTGGGGCTCCCATTCTATATTTGGCAAATGTCTTGATTTATGACTTCTTTTGTTCTGTAAGTAATAAAGTCTCATGTGACCACTTTCATGGCAGAGCGTAGTGCCATGAGGTAACCTAAGACTATGCCTAGGCTATAGTCACTCATACTTGGAACCTCAAATAAACTTTTTCCTTTTGAAGTGATAACTAGATATTGAAATTTTTAACTAGAAAGTATGTTGTAATATTTATTGTAAGATTGTTGCACTCATGGCAGTTTTGTGGGGCAGATCAGAGAATTAACTTTGTGTAAAATGAGAGACTAGTATCTACCTTCCACTGCTTTGCACATGATTCCACCTGCTAAAGCTTCAGCATCAGAATTCTGGCCACACATTCAAAGAGATATATGTAGCAATTATTTCTTTATACAGATGAACTTATCACCCTAAGAAAAAGACAATAATACATAGTCTTGATGAAATCATTGATCATTTACTTACCTTGGTATTTTAGCCTTTGAGTAACTTTAAGCACATGTAACTTACTCCACTTGTATGGAATTAAACAAGGTCAAGATTTTCAAAGATTTTCCAAGTCCCTGGCCAGCTGCTGGGTAGTCTCATTCTTGTACTCAGATTTCCTACTTCTCTTCAATATTTTTGGGAGATCTATTGCCAGTCTTCATAGGAGCTCTGAAAGTTCAGAGAGGCAGATTCAGAATGCTGTCACTAAGCCATGGCTGGAACTTGACATGTCTCACTATTAGTGCTACCTCCCAAAGGATTATGAGATGTAGGTTTTGTTCATCAAGCAAAAGCCAAGATGTGGTAGGATCTATTGGTCCTGATTTGGAAAATTGCATAGTTTTCCAAAATTACTCCACAAATTAAAGTATAGTTACTATAATTTAGTTCTTAAATATATGGTGTAAAATCAAATTATAATGCTTTACAAAAGTATCTTTCCTTTAAAATACTCCTGATTTTCAAAACAAATATCAATATATGGACAAACTCAGGAACAATCTTTTTATTTTATTCTTTAACCTTTTCACACAGTCCAGTTTTTATACCCCTTCCGGTCTGGTCTTCTCTCTGACTGTTCCACATCCCCTACCTCCCTACCCTCCCCGCCATGCCCGCCCTCCCCACACTCCACACCCTCCCCACCCTCCCTGTCCCCCACCCATGTCTCCAGAAGGATGTCCCCACATCCCCACCTCCACCCCACCAAACCTCCCCACTCCCTGGAGCCTCAAGTCTCTTGAGGGGTTAGGTGCATCTTTTCTCACTGAGTCCAGACCCAACAGACCTCTGCTGAATTTGTTGGAGGCCTCATATCAGTTGGTGTATGCTGCCTGGTTGGTGGCTCAGTGTCTGAGCAATCTCAAGAGTCTGGGTTAGTTGAGACTGCTGGTCTTCCTATGGGGTTGACCTCCTCCTCAGCTTCTTCCATCTTTTCTATAATTCAACCACAGGGGTCAGCTGCTTCTGTCCATTGGTTGGGTAAATATCTGCATCTGACTCTTTCAGCTGCTTCTTGGGCCTTTCGAAGGGCAGTCATGCTAGGCTCCTGTTTGTAAGCTTACCATAGCATCAGTAATAGTGTCAGGCCTTGGGGCCTCCCATTAAGCTGGATCCCAGTTTGGGCCTGTCACTGGACCTCCTTTTCCTCAGGCTCATCATTTTTGACCCTACAGGTCTTTCAGACCAGAACAATTCTGGGTCAGAGTTTTTGACTGTGCAGTGGCAACCCCATTTCTCCACTTGATGGCCCTGTCTTTCCACTGGAGGGAGTCTAAAAGTTCCCTCTCCCCACTGTAGGGCATTTCATCTAAGGTCCCTCTCTTTAAGTCCTGAGAATCTTTCACCTTCCAGGTCTCTGGGACATTCTCCTACCTCATGAGGTTGGCTGTTTCCGTTCTTTCTCCTAGCCCTCAGGGCTTCAGTCCTGTTCCCCGCAATACCTGGTCATATCCCCTCTTCCCCTCTCTGTCCCTTTTCCCACCCAAGTCCCTCCCTCCATTTACCTGCCCCCCACCCCACCACATGCACATCACGTGATTGCTTTCTTCTCCTTCCCAAGTGGGATTGAGGCATCCTCACTTGGGCCCTTCAGCTTGTTAAACTTCTTGAGTTCTGTGGATTGCATCCTGGGTATTCTGTACTTTTTTGGCCATTATCCACTTATTAGTGAATACATACCATACACATCCTTTTGGGTCTGAGTTACCTCACTCAGGATGATATTTTCTAGTTCCATACATTTGCCTGTAAAACTCATGATGTTCTCATTCTTAATAGCTGAGTCCATTATGGGATTGCAAACTGGTACAATCACTCTGGAAATTAATCTGGAGGTCCCTCAAAAAATTGGAAAGACCCAGTTATACCCCTCTTGGAAATATACCCAAAAGATGCTCCACCATACCACAGTGGATACATGTTCCACTATGTTCATAGAGGCCTTACTTGTGATAGCCAGAAGCTGGAAACAACCCACATGGCCCAGAACAGAAGAATGGATACAGAAAATGTGGTTCATTTACACAATGCAATACTATTCAAAAACAGTTTTATCCAGCCAAAATTTCTGTTGGTTATAAACAGAAAAGAATGTTTTGAAGGAACCCAATTGTTTGGACAATTTTATCTCTAGCAACTGGCTGTCTATTAAACCCATGCCTTTCTACCAGCATATAATTTAAGAGCAATGGTTTAGGAAGAATCAGGCTATATCCAAGGTTGGAGGAGGGAAGCCCTGGTTATTCTGCTAACCAAATACATCTTAAAATACTTTTAATAATCTTTACTTTTTATAATCTTCACATACTTGGCTTTGCAATGTTACAAAATAAAGTTATTTATTTAACTTAGAATGTACAGTGTAGTGTGGAGGAGGGATGAAATAGTTGATTTAGAAATTTTGTGGTGACTAGACTTCAAAGAAAAATACTGGGAACTCAGACCAAGAATTGCGATGTAGTGAGTGATTGAATTGAAGGCTTAAATGGAAACTGAAAATTTAGAAGGAAAATATATTGAGTTAGCATTTTATTTTCTTCTTTCTCACAGCAGAAAGAATGGAAGCTATTGTGCTTTTTTCCCTATGTGATTTTTTACTTCTCTAATCCAAGAAAATGTTCAGCTTCTCATGTTCTTCCACATCTGTGGGGTTCCTCAGACACAGACTCTTTCTCATCTTCCTGGGTAAGCTTAGAAGTAGATGCACTGTGAGTGGAAATAGAACATGCTTTATGGAGTGGGGTTCCAGAATAAGTTAAGGGCAGGCACATGTGCCAACCATCTCAGCTGTCAAGTCCCTGTGCTTCTATCCTTCCACACAAGGGAACTCAGTTCCTCAGGGAATGCCTGCATTTCTGAAGAAACATTCTAACGTTTCTGGCTTTCAGACTGCAGAAATCCCAGGGACTGGTGCCAGACAGGATCAGCTGTCCTTGCAGGCCAACACAGTGACATGGATATGGAACGGCCCTTTTTATGTTTGTAGAACTAGGTTGTATACATCAATCCATTAATCAATCCAAGACCATAAAGGCAGGGATCCACTCTCAAAGTGACTGTGATTGAAATTTCCTAAGTCTAGTGGGTCTGGAATTAAATTCCCTGCTGTTTAAAGAGCTGGTATTGAAACAGAAAGATGTTTCAAAGCAAGGCCCCTGCAAGTCCTTACTGAGTGCTTGCCTGCTTTGTTCTGTGTAAATTATCTTATATATAAGGTGAGTTAGGGAGGCTAATTAGAAATTAGTCCCCAGGAAACTGGGTTAAATTGTGCTAAAAGTTAATTCAAGATTTTAAAACTATTGATATTTCTAGGTTTATTTTTTTGGGTGCCTTCATTAGCTTATTATATGTAACTTAAAAATAATGGAATTTCTTTTTTTTTTTTCCTTTGAGATAGAGTATCACTGTGCAGTCCTGGATAGCTTGGAAGTTGCTGTGTAGACCAGGATGCCGAGAGGATTTTACTAGTCTTTTAGAGTTTCTTGAATTTATTAATATGCATGTGAATCTGAGTGAGTGTCTGAGGGCTATATATATGCAAGAACCAATAGACTCCAAATTTGGAGTCCATGCATGCCCTTTTGGGATTGGGTTACTTCACTCATGATGATATTCTCAAGATCCATCCATTTGCCTTCGAAACTCATGATACATTTGTTTTTAATAGCTGAAAAGCATTCCATTATGCAGTTTTACCACATTTTCTTTATTCATTCTTCAGTTGAGGGACAACTAGGTTGTTTCCAGTTTCCAGCTATTAAGAATAAAGCTACTCAGAGGATGACCTAGTTGGTCATCAATGGGAGGAGAGAGGCCCTTGACCCTGTGAAGGTTTTATGCCCCAGTGTAGGAGAATTCCAGGGCCAGGAAGCAAGAGAGGGTGAGTTGATGAGCAGGGGGAGGGGGGAGGAAACAGGGATTTTTTGTGTTTGTTTTTTTACTTCTTTTCTTTTCTTTTTTTTCTTTTTTTTGGAAGGGAAACTGAGAAAGGAGATATCATATGACATGTACATAAAGAAAATATCTAATAAAGACTAAGTACATTTGAAAATATCATGAAGAACAAAAAAAGAATAAAGTTAGTATGAATGCAGTTGAGCAAATGTCTGTGGAATGGTGGAGCAGCTTTTGAGTACATGCCCAGGAATGGTATAGCTGAGTCTTGAGGTAAAGCTCTTCCCAGTTATCTGAGAAACCACCAAATTGACTTCCAAAGTGGTTGTACAAGTTAGCACTCCCACCAGTACTGAAGAAGTATTCCCCTTGCTCCACATCCTTGCCAGCATGTGCTATCTCTTGAGATTTTTAATCTTAGCCATTGTTACATGAATGTCAGCTGGAATCTCAGTGTTGTTTTGATTTGTATTTCCCAGATGACTAAAGAGTTTGAAGATTTCATTCAATGCATCTCAGTCATTTGAGATTCCTCTATTGAGAATTCTTCATCCCATTTTTAAATTGAATTACTTGAGTTGCTGGTATTTAATTTCTTCAGTTTTTTTTTTTTTTTTTAAATTTTGGATATCAGTCTGCTGTCAGATGTATGGTTGGTGAAGATCCTTTCTGAATCTGTAGGCTGCCATCTGTCTTATTGCCAGTTTCCTTTGCCTTACAGAAATTTTGAAGTTTCATGAGGTCCCATTTATCAGTTCTTGATCTTAG
Organism: Mastomys coucha; assembly: GCF_008632895.1. Classification (NCBI taxonomy): domain Eukaryota; kingdom Metazoa; phylum Chordata; class Mammalia; order Rodentia; family Muridae; genus Mastomys; species Mastomys coucha. The sequence continues at coordinate 5,201,092 of NW_022196895.1, read as the reverse complement.
AGCCTGAGCCATTGGTGCCTGTTCAGGAAATTTTTCTCCTGTGCCAATTCATTCAAGTGTATTTCCAACATTCTTTTATATGAGATATAGTACATCAGTCTTATGTTGAGGTCCTTGATCAACTTGGTCTTCACTTTTGTTTACAGTGATAAATATGGACCTATTTTCATTCTTCTACATATAGATGCCCAGTAAGACCAGCAATATTTGTCAAAGATGATTTCTTTTTTTTCTATTGTATGTTTTTTTCTTTTTTCTTTTTTTTAAATCAAGTATCCATAGGTGTACAGACTTGTCTTCAATTCAAATCAATTGATCAATGTATTTGTTTCTATACCACTACCATGCAATTTTTATCACTTTTGCTCTGTATTACAGCTTGAGGTCAGGGATGGTGATTCTTCCTGAAGTTGTTTTATTGTTTGGGATTGTTTTGGCTATCCTGGGTTTTTTATTTTTCCATATGAAATTTAAAATTGCTATTTCAAGGTCTATAAAAAATTGTATTGGAATTTTGATGGGGATTGCATTGAATCTGTAGATTGCTTTTGGTAAGATTTTCATTTTTATTATGTCCTGCCCATCCATGTGCATTGGATATCTTTCCATCTTCTAATATCTTCTTCAATTTCTTTTTTCAAGGACTTGAAGTTCTTGTTACAAAGGTATTTCAGTTTCTTGGTTAGAGTTACATCAATATATTTTATATTATTCATAGCTAATTGTAAAGGGTGTTGTTTTCCTAATTTCTTTTTCAGCCCATTTATCATTTGTGTAAAAAGGGCTACTGATTTCTTTGAGTTAATTTTGTATTCAACCACTTTGTTGAAGGTGTCTGTCAGTTGTAGAAGTTCTCTGATAGAATTTTTGGGGTTGCTTATGTATACTAGTATATCATCCACAAATAGTGATAATTTGACTTCTTCTCTTTCAATTTGTGTATCCTTGAACTCCTTTTGTTGTCTTATTGCTCTGTCTAAAACTTCAGGTACTATATTGAATATATAGGGAGAGAGTGGGAAGCCTTGTCTTGTCCCTGTTTTTAGTGGAATTGATTTAAGTTTCTCTCCATTTAGTTTGTTATTGGCTATTGACTTGCTGTGTATTATTTTAATTATATTTAGGTATGTGTCTTGTGTTCCTTATCTCTCTAACACCTTTAACATGAAGGGTTGTTGGATTTTGTCAAAGGCTTTTTCAGCATCTAATGAGATGATCATGTGGATTTTTGTATATTGAACCATCACTACATCTCTGGAATGAAGCCTACTTGATAATGACAGATGCTGTTTTTGATGTTTCCCTGGGTTCAGTCTGTAAATATTTTATTGTGCATATTCATATTAATGTTTATAAGAGAAATATGTCTGAAGTTCTATTTCATTGTTGAGTCTTTGTGTGGGTTTATACATCAGGGTGACTGTGGCTTCATAGAATGAGTTTGGCAGTGTTACTTCTGTTTGTATTTTGTGGAATAGTTTTGAGAGTATTGGTATTAGCTCCTCTTTGAAAGTCTGGTAGAATTCTGAAGTAAAACCATCTAGCCCTGGGCTTTTTTTTTTTTTTTTTTTTGGTTGGGAGATGGGAGATGTTTAATTCCTGCTTCTATTTCCTTAAAGGTTATAAGGATGTTTAAATAGTTTATCTGATCTTGATTTAAGTGTATGTGTCTACAAAACTTTCCATTTCATTAAGATTTTTCAATTTTGTGGAGTACAAGCTTTTGAAGTAAGACCTAAAGATTCCTTGAATTTGGTTAGTGTCTGCTGTAATGTCTCCTATTTCACTTCTGATATTGTTTACTTGGATTCTCTCTCTCTCTCTCTCTCTCTCTCTCTCTCTCTCTCTCTCTCTCTCTCTCTCTCTCTTCATTATTTTGGCTAAGGGTTTGTATATCTTGTTGATTTTTTCAAAGAACCATTATGTGGTTTCATCAATTCTTTTCATTGCCTTCTGTGTTTCAAGCTGATTGATTTCAGCCCTGATTTTGATTGTTTCCTGCCTTCTACTCCTCTTTGGTATACTTCCTTCCTTTTTTCTAGAGCTTTCAGGAGTACTTATTTTAATTGGATATTTTACTTGTTTACATTTCAAAGGTTAGTTCCTTTCCCAGTTTCCCCTCTGCAAGCCCCCTATTCCATTCACCCTTACCCTGCTTCTATGAAGGTGCTCCCCGACCTACCCATCCATCCACTTCTGTCTCACTGCTTTAACAGTCCTCTACACTGGGGTATCAAGCCTTCACAGGACCAAGGGCATGCCCAACCATTGATGCCAGATAATGCCCCTTCAACTCTTCAGTCCTTCCTCTAACTCCTCCTGTGGGGTGCCTCTGCTCAGTCCAACCGTTGGCTGTGAGCATCCACCTCTGTATTGGTCAGGATCTGGCAGATCCTCTCAGGAGACAGCTGTATTAGGCTCCTGTCAGCAAGCACTTCTTGGCATCAGCAATAGTGTCTGGGTTTGGTGGCTGCATGTGGGATGGATCACCAGGTGGGGCAGTCTCTGCATGACCTTTCCTTTAGTCTCTGTTCCACTCTTTGTCCCAGGTTCTCCTTTAGAAAGGAGCAATTCTGGGTTAAAATTTTGGAGATGAGTAGGTGGTGCTATCCCTCAACCCAAGGACCAGGCCTAACCTCTAGATATGGTCTCAGCATTTTCTGGCTCCCTTTTTTGGGTATTTCAGCTAATGTCATCCTTGTGGAGTCCTGGGAGTCTCTTACTTTCCTGGTATCTGGGACTTTCTGGTACCTACCCTCACTTCCTCATCCTCAATTGTTACAAACCTCTGTCCTTCTGTATATCCCCTCTCATACCTGATTCTGCCAGTCTTTTTCCCCTCACCCTGATCTCTTCTTGCAAACCCTTCCCACTTTCTACTTTCCTTGATTATATTGTTCCCTCTTCTAACTAGGACTAAAGCCTCCACTCTTTGGTCTTCCTTCCTCTTGAGCTTCATGTGGTCCACAAGTATTGTGGGTATTTCACACTCTTTGCCTAATATTTACATATCAGTGAATACATACCATTGTGTTTTCTTTTGTGATTGGGTTACCTCACTCAGGATGATATTCTCCAGATCCATCAATTTTCCTAAGAATTTCATAAGTTCATTGTTTTTAATAGCTAAGTAGTACTCCATTGTGTAGATGTACCACATTTTCTGTATCCATTCCTCTTTTGAGGGACATTTGAGTTGTTTCCAGTTTCTGGGAACAACTTTATTATAAATAAGGCTGCTATGAACATAGTGGAGCATGTGTCCTTATTACATGTTGGAGCATCTTCTGGTTATATGCCCAGGAGTGGGATACCTGAGTCCTGAGGTAGTACTATGTCTAATTTTCTGATTAACCACCAGACTGATTTCCAGAGTGGTTGTACCAGCTTGCAATCCCACCAGCAATGGAGGAGTATTCCTCTTTCTCCACATCCTCACCAGCATCTGCTGTCATCTGAATTCTTGATCTTAGCCATTGAGACTGGTATAAGGTGGAATCTCAGGGTCATTTTGATTTGCATTTCTTTGATGACTAAGGATGTTGAACATTTCTTTAGGTGCTTCTCAGCCATTTGATATTCCTCAGTTGAGAATTCTTTGTTTAGCTCTGTTCCCCATTTTTGATAGGGTTATTTGGTTCTTTGGAGCCTAACTTCTTGAGTTCTTTTTATATATTGGATATTAGCCCTCTATTGGATGAAGGATTTGAAAAGATCTTCTCTTAATCTCTTGGTTGCTGTTTTGTCCTATTGACAATGTCCTTTGCCTTACAGAAGCTTTGCAATTTTATGAGATCCCATTTGTCTACTGTTGATCTTAAAGCATAAGCCACTGGTGTTCTGTTCAGGAAAATTTCCCCTGTGTCCATGTGTTCAAGGATTTCCCCCACTTTATCTTTTATTAGATTCAGTGTATCTGGTTTTATGTGGAGGTTATTGATCCATTTGGACTTGAACTTTGCACAAAGATATAAGAATGGATCAATTTTCATTCTTCTACATGTTGACTGACATTTGACCCAATACCAGTTGTTGAAAATGCTGAGGTTTTTTTCCCCACTGGATAGTTTTAGATTCTTTGTTAAAAATAAAGTGACCAAAGATGTGTGGGTTCATTTCTAAGTCTTCAGTTTTACTCCAATGATCTACCTGTCCATCTCTGTAGCAATAACATGCAGTTTTTATCACTATTACTTTGTAATACCACTTGAGGTCAGTGATGGTGATTCCCCCAGATGTTCTATTATTGTTGAGAATAGTTTTGCTATCCTAGATTTTTTGTTATTCCAAACAAATTTGAGAAGTGCTCTTTCTAAGTCTATAAAGAATTGAGTTGGAATTTTGGTGGAGATTGCATTGAATCTGTAGATTGCTTTCAGCAAAATGCCAACTTTTACTATATTAATCCTGCCAATCCATGAGCATGGGAGATCTTTCTATCTTCTGAGATCTTCGATTTCCTTCTTCAGAGACTTGAAATTCTTGTCATACAGATCTTTCACTTACTTGGTTAGAGTCACACCAATGTATTTTATATTATCATGATTATTGTAAAGGGTGTCATTTCCCTAATTTCTTTTTCAGCCCATTTATCCTTTGAGTAGAGGAAGGCTACTGATCAGTTTGAATTTATTTTATATCCAGCCACTTTGCAGAAGTTGTTTATCAGCTGTAGGAGTTCTCTGATGGAATTTTTGCTATCACTTATGACCGTAAGTATACTATCATATCATCTGCAAATAGTGATATTTTTACTTCTTCCTTTCCATCAGGAATACTTTTTAGTTGCTCGTATGGGAACTTTAAAGTTTCTTTATGGAGACACTTAGTGCTATGAAGTTTTCTCTTAGTACTTCTTTCATTGTGTCCCACAAATTTGGGTATGTTGTATCATCATTTTCATTGAATTCTAGAAAGTTTTTAATTTCTTTCTTTCTTCCCTGACCCAGAGATCATTCAGCAGAGATTTGTTCAATTTTCATAAGAATGTAGGCTCTGTTAGAGTCTCTGTTGAGAAGTCCAATGTCATTCTGATAGGTCTGCCTTTGTATGTTACCTGACCACCTGACCTTTTTCTCTTTCTGTTTTAATTTTCTATCTTTGTTTTGTAAATTTTGTGTTTTAATTATTATGTGGTGGGAGGATTTTCTTTTCTTGTCCCATAAAATTCGGGCTCTAAAAGCTTCTTGTATGTTTATAGGGCATCTCTTTCTTCAGGTTGGGAAAGCTTTCTTCTATGATTTTATAGAAAATATTTTCTGGGCTTTGGAGCCAAGACTCTTCACCTTCTATTCCTATTATTATTAGGTTATGTCTTTTCATAGTGTCCAAAATTTCCTGGATGTTTTGTGTCAGGAGTTCTTTAGATTTAACATTTTCTTTTGACTGATGTCACAATTTCTTCTACTGCATGCTCTGTGCCTGAAATTCTTTCTTTAATTTCCAATATTCTGTTGGTAATGTTACATCTAGTATTCCTGTTCTCTTCCCTATGTTTTTCATCTTAAGGATTCCCTCAGTTTGTATTTTCTTCATTGCTTCTATTATCCTCTTTCAGGTCTTTCACGGTTTTATTTATTTCCTTTACTTGTTTAATTGTATTTTCCTGTATTTCTTTAAGGGATTTATTCATTTCCTCATTAAATGTCTCAATCATCTTCATAAGATTAGATTTAAGGTCATTTTCTTGTGTGTCAGTTGTGTTCTGATACCCACGACTTGCTCTAGTAGGATATGTGGTCTCTGAAGTTGTAATATTTCCCTGGCTTATTGTTGATTGTGTTCTTTTGAAGGCCTTTTCAGCCATCTGATGGTTTTAGTCTCTAGATGTTCCTGTTGTATTAGGTATTAGCAGAAGGATTAACCTTGATGATCCTGGTATGGCAGGCCTTGCAGATCAGTATGGTTCAGAAACAGCAGATCTAATGAAGGTGGCCAGAGGGGTGGGGTTTGGAGAGAATGGAGGTCTGCCAGGACTAGAAGTCTGCTCAGGACAGGTTGGCATGTCCCAAGAACTCAGACAGCAGGGGAGGTGGGTGAAGAAAGGGAAGCTTACTTGTATGGTTAAGGGTCAACAAGTCTTAATAAAGGTGGGGGTAGAGGTGGGGTCTGAATACAAGTGCCCATGGGATAGCAGGCTGCTCAGGGAAGCTCAGTTTGCTACAGAGGATTCAGCTAGCAGCGTTAATTAGTCTTTTCTTAAAAAATAATGTTACATTATTTGACATTGTTAAGATCTTCAGTTGAGTTCCTTGTCAATGGCTTGCAATTTAGTTATTTGTCTTTTTGCTGAACAATTGGCTCATTGTGCTATATGTATGCTGGTATTCATATGTGTGTACACATGTGTGTGTACATGAATGTAGATACCACAATCTTAGTTTGGATCCCCATAACCCACATACATACTAGGTATAGCAGTGTGGGCCAGTTTTGTCAGTGCTGGAGAAGCTAAGATTGGAAGATCCTAGGAGTTTGTTGGTCAGCAAACCTAGACAAATTAGTGAGCTCCACGGCCAATGAGACAGTGATTAAGAAGACATCTGTCAACGGATGTCAACTTCTCACTTCCAGACTGGTGCACTGGTATTCGTACATACCCTTACACCTTTATACAGATAAGCATGCATGCATGTGCATGTGCATAAACACACACATATACATACAAACACACACACACACACCACACACACACACACCGCACAATCACACATACACACACACAAACACACACACACACACAACTGATACAAGACCTTTACTTACTAATAGAAGTACAGTCTCTCTTATATCACATTTTCATTTCATACCATTGTCTTCTAAAGTCTTGAAGATTTTACTTGTGTTAAAGCCACCCATTCATTTATGGAGTTGATATATCATGTCTTTTCTTACCTGCAAATTGCAATTATCATTTTATAAATTTTGTAGATTTAGCTTATGTTGAGACTTGCAGTCAAATACTAGCTATGATTTCTTTATATTTACTTATGCCAAAATCTTTATGTCCATCACAAAGTAACATTTGAACTTCTCCCCTTTTTCTGTTTTTGTTTTTAACATAGATATTTCAGTTGTGTTGATAGTGTAGATTTTTTTTTCCTTCAGGTGGTCTGACCCATGTGGATTGGGGTAATCATGCCACTGGACCTTGTTGTTTGGGGACTCTATCCCTCTTTGGGATTATCAGTGTCATGTCTTGATTATTGTCCTAGTGAGTCCTGGAAGCTGGTATTGCTTTGTTCTTTCCCACAACTTTTTTTCCAATGTTTTTCAGCTGTTCCAGGTGCAATGAATTTCTCTAACAATAAAAGCAAGGTTGTATTTCCTCATGATATCATGACTATGAGTGTGCAGAATCTGTAGCTCATTCAACAAAGCTCAGCATCCTGGAAACATCAGGCCTGCTGTGGGCTCAATATCTGGGCAGCACTGGACCTGCTGTGAGTCCCTGCACGTTTCAGTGTACAGAAAACTCTGGATCACAGCTCAGTTAGCATGCTGCTGCAGTCACTTCTCACTGAAAGCCACCTCAGGTTCTCTCAAAGATGCTTGATGGCTTAGCTTATCCAATACTATGTAAAATATGTTAGGTTTATGTCTAATCATATAACTTTTATATTATTATAAATAACATCATTAATTTTACTTTCTCTAATTTTTGAAGTTAATGTTATATGGCATGGTACATTTTACTCTTCTACAATAATATGTATTTCTTATGCAAATGATGGATTTTTTTTCCTTCCATATTTTTATTTCTTTATATTGAATTATAAGGAATTATATCATTACCTGGTGCAAGAGTGAATGAATATGATGCCTTACAAAACTGCAGAATCACTTAAAAATAGAGGTATATATGCAGCAATTGCCATTGTTGTCAGTTGACTGTATGTTTTATCACATTTATGCATATCAATTTACCTATAATTTGAATGATTTATTCTAAAATATTTTTGGAGAAACATCAATAATATTAAAATTGGTAAACTTCTTGCTGGAAAAACACAAGGTCCAAAGTTCAGATGCCCCACACTCACATAAAAAGCCAAGCATGGCGGAACATATCTGTTACCTTACACAGGAGGATCCCTGAAACTTCCTGGCCAATCTTTCTAACCAAGCCAGTGAACTCCACATTCAATGAGATCCCAGTTCAAAGAATGAAATTAAAGGTGGCAAAAGCAGACACCTGTCCTAAACCTCTGGCCTACACACACACACACACACACACACACACACACACACACACACACACACCCCAGGGGTTGGGGGCAAGAAACTGTAACAAGACCCTCTGCTGTGCTTCATTATAGCATGTGCAGCTGTTTCTTGTTGACTAAGAGGATATACATCTGCACACACTATTTCTAGAAAATAAATGTGTATTTAACTTTTTCAGACAATTCTCTCCACTTTAGCCTTCCATACCACATGGTTTAACCCTATTTCTTCCTTCCTAATACACACCAGACACCTTTTACTTCTAATTATTGGTATCAGTAATTAAGTCTTATACCAGACACTTCTCATGTGTTTCATCAAACATAATGACATGTTCACAAAGTCCAGATAAATTTAAGTGTGCCTCCATTTGCCAATGGATGTTTATGTGTTTTGTCTTCTAGAGAACTTGGTCTTGTCTCTGTGGTCTTGCCCTAGCTCCTAGCCTATTCTACTGATCAATATAATCTCTCCATTCTAAATACAACTATGCACATACACAGTGAGATACATTCTTACAACACTCATAAAACTGGCTTGTGTGTTGAAATCGCAGATAGCCTGTGAGTTGTGGAAAGGACCATTCTTAATCAGGGTCTCTGGAAGATCCTTGCATTACACAGCCTGAAATCTGTTTTTGTAGGGTTTGTTTGTATGTTTGTTTGTATGTTTGTTTGTTTGTTTTGTTTGACAAGGTCTCATGTAGTCCAGACTGACCTTCAATTCTTTGGTATGACTTCGAATTTCTAATCTTTCTGTTTCTCCCTTTTAATTGTAGACATGAACCATCACAGCTTATGAAATATTAGGATTTAAATCCAGGGTTTTGCTTGTGCTAGGTTAGCATTGAACTATAACTACAGCCTAAACCCTTGGTTGTTTTAATTCCTTGATTACTATTTGCAGTAAACATGGGACTGCTTATAACACCCACACTTTGTAACTTAGCAGGATCCTAGGCACAGTACTGTGGAAATACCAGAGCTAGTATTCAAGGAGAGTGTGTGTCCAAGCCACTGGCTTTGGAGAGTGCTCTTGACAAGTGGCTAGAAAGTGTTTGCTTGAGAAAATTAAGCGAAGCCTTTGTCTAGAGAAGACACCCCAAGAAAGACAATATTTTTTATTTTATTCTTTTGTACAATCTGTTGTTAAATTGGTTAAAGAAGCTGGTTGGATGCTATAACATAAGGAGTATGGTTGTAGGAGACAGAAGAGGTCCTCAAAACACCAAGGACTCAGAAAGAAAGTAAGCAGTGCAGAGGAGTCATACTTACTACAAATTTACAGGTTGATAATTGTCTAAATACACTTACATGATTTTTCCTCTTTCCATTTGGAGAATGGAATAAAGTTAGTCATGGCCACATGATTCTAATTAAGTGATCACCAGCTTTTGGAAATCTGCTCAGTATATCGGTGGCCTTATGCCAAAGATGGTCAGGTGTGTCAGCAACAAAGCTTACTCCAGTTTTTGTCAGAAGCACATAGAGATTAAGAATGTCTTCCTATGATGTCTTGACTTGTCATAATCTGTGAGGATACCAGGAAAGAAAGCTAGCAGATACTCCGTAGTTATAGAGATTTTGTATTTTATTGTGTATTTTACAATACACAGTGAAATCCCATAAGACCTGGAGTCTACTTGTAGTCCTAGATAACACTGCCCACCAAGTTATTTCTGGTTGGTAAATAAAGATGCCAACAACCAATAGCTGGGCAGAAGTGATATAGGTTTAAGTTTCCTAGGCTTGGGGCCTGAGGAGAACAAAGAAGAAGGTGCAAGAGGAGGAAGAGGAAGCTGCCATGGATAGGAGTGAAGAAAAGATGGCTGTAAGGGCTGGCCAATTGGAGTTCAGAGCAGCCCAGATGAAACATATTAAATACTAACTCACTGTTATTGATAGGAAAGTAGATACTAATAATGGTACTAAGGATGGTAGATACCTTCCCAGTTCTTGTAATGTTTAAAGATGATTGTAAATATAAAAGGTGTATGTATCTTTTATCTGAGGACTAACTGTTCAAGGCAGTGTAGAAAACCCCAGGTTGCGATTAAATACTTTCTACAACACACAGAGACTATAAAGTCCTCCAGTAATATCTTGTTTTGTCATAATCTGTGAGTGTACCAGGAAAGAGCTAGCACAAACTCTGCAATTTGTTTTCCTACACAAGAGCCCAGAGATTCCACAGTTTTGAATGCCCTGAAGGTTGTCTCAGATTCCTAGAATGGAAGAGTTCTTGTCTGTTTTCATGGTTCCCAATTCCTTAAGCAATTAGTCCCAAGACTAGTGGTAGGAATAGCAAGTGACAGTGCAGCAAACTCATTTGGTAACTTTCCCAGGATGGCATGCAAGTAGCCTTAGTGTATTCAAAAGAGTACCAGATTGTGATTCTAAAAACTTTCTACTAACTCGATTTACGTGTTTAAGGAAGCTAATGGCTACTGGTTTGTTTCTGGTTTTGCTTTCAGGGTGTATGTATGGGGTGGGTATGTAGCTGATATTTATTATTGAATCTCTAGAGTTTAGTAAATGGGTTAGACTAGGAATTATACTTTTCTTCATTCATTTTTATTTTTTTATATGCATTTATGTGCTGGAACACATGTGGGGGCAGGGGTCAATCCTTGGTGTTCTTTGGTTGCTATGCACTTTCGGAGAGAGGATATCTCACTACATCTAAGGATCACAGATTGTATGTGCACTGGTTTCCTTACTCATCTGAAAGGCTTTAATATGAAGATTGTGTAGCACTTGAGTACATTCCTCTTAATGCTGTAAATTCACCTTAGTGTTTGTTGACAGGTTCCATGCACCCATAAAGGAAAAATGCTGGGAATTTACTTATTGCTCATACACTTCTGTCTTTCCCTTTCAAATTTAATTTATTTAATTGTGTGTATGTGTGTGTATATGCATGCGTAAATGTGAATATGCCATGACATATGTGTGGAAGTCAGAAGACAACCAATAGAAGTCAGTTCTCTCCTTCTACCTTTGGGTCCAAAAATTCAAGCTTCAGTCTTCAGGTTTGACAGCAAGAGCCTTTATGTGCTGAGTCATATCACTGACCCAAGATGTTCTTTTTGGTGTGGTGAGGACTAGGCAAGCCATCTCTGTTCCAACCCAGACTTGTTATCAGTCAGTAAGCAGTTCAGTGATGCCTTGACTGTTAAGGAATTAGAAATGTTCTAAGCAAGAATTACAACACTTATCCTTTCCTAGAATATGTAAGAACCCTTTCTTCATCTATATAGTATAAGAGACTCAAGACCTAAAGATCAAAATCAGCCAAAGTATCAAATTGAAAAGCATTGCTGTAAAGACATGCCTACAGTGTTGACTAATATATTTTCAAAGTATTCCCTTTGCATGGTAGTGGCATTTGAAACCAGAGCCTCACATATGCTGGAGTGCTGCTGTCCCATTGTGTGACATACCCAGAACACCTCTAACTTCTGTTTATTTATAAAGATATTTGGAAAATTAGTCTTGAAGCATTATGCATTATTATTTTCTTACATAATTTTCATTCATAGCAATTTTGTATGTTCTTCTACTTTGTAAATTCGTATGAGTATACTGTTTTTCAACTGCCTATAAAGCTACTAGAATACAGATTGTATCACTTTAATTAGTAATGTGTTTGCCAAACTTCTGCAAGATCATCTCTCCCCTGTCAATTATTCTTAGTGATTCAAACAAGGTAGTTGATGCTTATGCAATGTTGTAATCTGGTTCTTTCATCCAAAGTGTGAATGGATTGGAGTTTAACAGTCACCAGAGTAAAGGAAGAAGTTGGAAATTGAGTGTTACCTGTGAGTGGCAGGGGAGATAGGTGTATCTACTTGTGTCCGGTGAGTGCATTTGCTATTCATAAAGGAGTGAGAATGAAGAGAGCCAAATGTGTTGACAAGTGTTTCTCTTTTTCAGAAGTCCCAGTGATGCTCACACTCTTGCAAACAGCACTTGTGTTAATGACAACTTAAGAAAAGAATAAACCAAATTTGTTAGGCTAAAATAAAATTGGCTTAGGGTAGAATTCTATCAATCTCATGGAACTGATTCTTCTTTCCTTTACTTCACTTTGATAAATTTATCCCTTGGAAAATATATAATATTATTCAATGGGAAATAGTAACTACTAATGCTTCAAGGCCAAGTTCAAAGATGAATGCATAAAGAGATTTAAATATAGACTACTTATTCATAGAAGGAAAATTGCTCAATAAAAAATCATATTCAAGAGTAGGGCTATGATTTAGTCTTTGATATACTTGCTGATTGAGTATGAGAATCTGATTTCAAGTTGCAGAACACATGGGGGACACAGAGAGAGGGGGGGAGGGAGGGAGGGAGAGAGAGAGAGATGTGGGCAGGGGATACAGACAGACAGACACACATAGAGTGAGAGACAGAGACAGAGACAGAGAGAGGTGGTCATTCATGCTTCTAAATCAGCACTGTGAAGATGGACAAGAGAAATCCAAGGACTCATTGGTCTTGTCAGTCAGGTTTACTTGAGGAGTTCCAGGCCAATGAGATAGCCAATCTTACAAAACAAGGTGATTACTTCTGAAGAATGACACTCAAGCTTAAACACTTCTCTGCGCATTTTGGCTAAAGTCATCCCCATTGGGTTCTGAGAGCCTCTCCCTTCCCTGGCTTTTGGGACCTTACAGTGGCTATTCCCAGTTCCTCATCCCCTACTGCTATACATTTTGACTCAATTTCCTTTCCCAATACCTCTCTCCCATCTCCTCCAGTATCTGATACTGCCTCCTTATTTCCTACTACTACTCTCTCCCTCCCATGTTCCCCATCTTTCCACCTCCTGTGATCATCCTATTTCCCCATCAACGCAGGACTGAAACATTTATACCCTGGTATTCCTTCCTCCTAAGCTCCATATGGTCTGTGGGTGTTAGCATGGGCATTCTGAGCTTTTGGGCTAATATCGACCTCTCAATGAGTATATACAACGTGTGTTCTTTTGTATCAGAGTTGCCTCACTCAGGATGATATTTTCTCTTTCCATCCATTTGCCTGGGAATTTCATGAAGTCATTGTTTTTAATAGCTGAGTAGTACTCCATTGTGTAAATGCACCACTTTTTCTGTATCCATTGTTCTGACGAGGGTCATCTGGGTTGTTTCTAGCTTCTGGCTATTATAAATAAGGCCACTATAAGCATAATGAAGCATGTGCCCTTGTTACATGTTAGAATATCTTTTAGGTATATGCCCAGTAGTCACATAGTTGGGTCTTCAGGTAGAACTCTCTTCAATTTTCTAAGGAAGCATCAGATTGATATCCAAAGTGGTTTTACCAGCTTGCAGTTCCCCACAGCAATGGATGAGTCTTTCTCTTTCTCTACATCCTTGACCTGAGTTTTTGGTCTTAGCCATTATGATTGGTGTGAGGGGGAATCTCAGTGTCATTTTAATTTGTATTTTCCTGTTAACTAAGGATGTTGAACATTTCTTTAAGTTCTTCTCAGGCATTTGAGAAGAACAGTTGAGGATTTTCTGTTTGGTTCTCTGGAGCCTAACTTATTGAGTTCTTTGTATATGTTGGATATTAGCCCTTTATCAGAGGCTATGTAATATTGGTAAAGATCTTTTCCTAATCTCTTGGTTCTCAATTTGTATTTCACCTTACAGAAGCTTTTTGATTTTATGAGGTTGCATTTGTCTATGACTGATCTTAGACCATGAGCCACTGGTGTTCTGTTCAGGAACTTTTCCCCTGTGCCCATCTGTTCAAGACTTTCCCCCACTTTCTCTCCTACTAGATTCATTGTATCTGGTTTTATGTGGAGGTCCTTGATCCACTTGGACTTGAGCTTTCAACAAGGAGATAAATATGAATCAATTTACATTGTTCCATATGCTGACTACCAGATGAACAAGCACCATTTGTTGAAAATGCTGTCCTTTTTTCACTGGATGATTTTAGCTCCTTAGTCAAAGATAAAGTGACCATAGGTATGTGGGTTCATTTCTGGGTCTCCAGTTCTTTTCCATTGATCTACTTGCCTGTCTCTGTTCCAATACCATGTAGTTTTTTATCACTATTGCTCTATAATATAGCTTGAGGTCAGGGATGGTGATTCTACCAGATGTTCTTTTATTATTGAGAATACTTTTCATGATCCTGCATTTTTGTTATTCCAAATGAACTTGAGAATTGTTCTTTCTAACTCTATGAAGAACTTAGTTGGAATTTTGATGGGGATTGCAATAAATCTGTAGCTTGCTTTTGGCAAGATGAACATTTTTACTATATTAATCCTGCTAATCCATGAGTATGGAAGATCTTTCCATCTTCTGAGGTCTTTACAGATCTTTCACTTGCTTGGTTAGAGGCACACCAAGATATTTTATAATATTGATGACTATTGTGAAGGTATGGTTTCCCTAATTTCTTTTTCAGCCCATTTATCCTTTGAGTAGAGGAAGGCTACTGATTTGTTAGAGTGAATTTTATATGCTGAAGTTGTTTATCAGCTATAGATGTTCTCTGTTTGAATTTTTGAGATCACTTAAGTATGCTATCATATCATCAGCAAATAGTGATATCTTCACTTCTTCCTTCCCAGTTTGTATCACTTTGACCTCCTTTTGTTGTCTAGTTGCTGTAACTAGAACTTTGAGTCCTATATTGAATAGATAGGAAGAGAGTAGGCACCCTTTTATTGTTCCTGATTTTAGTGGGATTGCTTTGAGTTTCTTTCCATTTAGTTTGATGTTGGCTATTGGGTTGCTGTATTTTTCTTTTATTATTATTAGGTATGGACCTTGAATTCCTGATCTCTTTAATGCTTTCAACATGAAGGGGTATTGTATTTTATCAAAGGTTTTTCCAGCATCAAATGTAATGATTATGGGGGATTTTTGTCTTTGAGTCTGTTTGTACAGTGGATTACATTGATGGATTTCCATATATTGAACCATCACTACATTCCTGGGATGAAGCCTACTTGATCATAGAAAGTGATCATTTTGATGTGTTCTTGGAATTGGTTTGTGAGAATTTTATTGAGTATTTTGCATTGATATTCATAAGGGAAATTGGTCTGAAGTTCCCTTTCTTTCTTGGGTCATTTTGTGGTTTAGGTATCAAACTAACTGTGGCTTCATAGAAAGGATTGGGTAGTATTCTTTCTCCTTCTGTTTAGTAGAATAGTTTGAGAAGTATTGGTGCTAGGTCTTCTTTGAAAGTCGGATAGAAGTCTGCACTAAAACCATCTGTCCCTGGCGGTTTTGTGGTTGGGAGACTTCTAATGACTACTTCCATTTCCTTAGGGGTTATGGCATTGTTTAAACATTTTATCTGATCCTGATTTAACTTTGGTACTTTGTATCTGTCTTGAAAATTATCCATTTCATCTAGATTTTCCAGTTTTGCTGAATTTGACTTTTGTAGTAGGATCTGATGCTTTTTTTTTCAATTTCCTCATTTTTTTCTTATTATAATTCCTTTTTCTTTCCTGATTTTGTCTCTGTACCCTCTAGTTAGTTTGGCTAAGGGTTTATCTATCTTGTTGATTTTTTCAATGAACCAGTTCCTCATTTTTTTCTTTGTATAATTCTCTTTGTTTCTACTTGATTGATTTCAGCCTTTAGTTTGATTATTTCCTGCCACCTATTTCTCTTGGGTATATTTGCTTCTTTTTGTTCTAGAGATTTAGATGTGCTGTTAAGATGCTAATGTATGATCTCTCCAATTTCTTTATAGAGTCACTTGGGGCTATGAGTTTTCCTCTTAGCACTTCTTTCACTGGGTCCCATAAGTTGGATATGTTGTGTCTTCATTTTTGTTAAATTCTAAAAAGTCTTAACTTCTTTCTCTATTTCATCCCTAAGTTACCCTTGAATAGAGCACTGTTGAGCTCCATGTGTATGTGGACTTTCTGTTGATTTTGCTGTTATTGAAGGCCAGCCTTAGTCTATAGTGGTCTGATAGAATACATGAGATTAATTCAATGTTCTTGTATTTCTTGAGGTTTGTTTTATGTCTGATTATAAGGTTGATATTTGAGAAGGTACCATGTGGTACTCATGTGTTTTAGGGTGAAATGTTCTGTAGATAGCTGTTAAATCCATTTGGTTCATAATTTCTATTTTTGTAAGTGAGTCTCTAGTTTTTGTTTCCATGATCAGTCCATTGCTGAGAGTGAGGTATTGAAACCTCCTATTATTGTTTGAGGTTCAGGGTGTGTTTTGAGCTTCAGTAATGTTACTTTTACAAATGTGGGTGCCCTTGTATTTGGAATATACATGTTCAGAATTGAGAGTTCATCTTGGTGGATTTTTCCTTTGATGAGTGTATAGTTTACTTCCCCATCTTTTTTGATGACTTTTAGTTGAAAGTCGATTTTATTGGATATTAGAATGGCTACTCCAGCTTGTTTCTTGGGACCATTTGCTTGGAAAATTTTTTTTCTAGCTTTTTACTTTGAGGTACTGTCTGTCTTTTTTACTGAGTTCTGTTTTCTGTATGCAGCAAAATGCTGAGTCCTGTTTACATATTCAGTCTGTTAGATGATGTCTTTTTATTGGGGAAATGAGTCCATTGATTTGGAGAGATACTAGGGACCAATGATTGTTGGTTTTTGTTATTTTTGTTGTTAGAGGTGGAATTATGTTTGTGTGTTTCTCTTCTTTTGAGTTTATGTGAGAAGACTAATTTCTTGCCTTTCCTTGGGTGTAGTTTCCCTCATTATGGTGGATTTTTTCTTCTATTAGTCTTTTAGGGCTATATTAGTAGAAAGATAATGTTACATTTGATTTTGTCTCTGAATGCCTTGGTTTCTCTATCTATGTAATTGAGAGTTTTGCTGTGTATATTAGCCAGGGCTAGCATTTTTGTTCTCTTAGGGTCTGTATGACATCTGCTCAAGTTCTTCTGGCTTTTGTAGCCTTTGTTGAGAAGTCTGGTATAATTCTCATAAGTCTGCCTTTATATGTTACTTGACCTTTTTTCCTTACTACTTTAAATATTCTTTCTTTGTTTTGTGCATTTGGTGTTTTGATTATTATGTGACAGGAGGAATTTCTTTTCTGGTCCCATCTGTTTCATATACTATAGGCTTCTTGCATGTTTATGGGCATCTCTTTCTTTAGGTTAGGCCAGTTTTCTTCTCTAATTTTGTTGAAGATATTTGCTGGCCCTTTGAGTGCATCTTCAATCTCTTCTATACCTATTATTCTTAGGCTTGCTCTTTGCTTTGTGTCCTGTATTTGTTGAATGTTTTGAGTTAGGAACTTTTTGCTTTTGTATTTTCTTTGACTATTGTGTCAATGTCTTCTATGGTATCCTGAGATTCTCTCTTCTATCTCTTGTATTCTGCTGGTGATGCTTGCATCTGCTACTCCTACTCTCTCTTATAGGTTTTCCATGTCCAAGGATTTCTCCATTTGTGTTTTCTGTAATGTTTCTATTTCTATGTCTTAGTTCTTGGATGGCTTTGTTCAATTCCTTCACCTGATATGTTTTCTTGTATTTCTTAAAGGATTTATGTGTTTCCTCTTTAAGGGCTTCTACTTGTTTGCCTGTTTACCTGTTTTTACCTGTATTTTTAAAGGGAGTTATTTATGTTCTTCTTAAAGTTCTATATTATCTTCATGAAATGAGAATTTAGTTCTGAATCTTGCTTTTCATGCGCATTTGGGTATCCAGAGCTTGCTGCGTGTTCTGATGTTGCCAAGTACTATTGGTTTCTATTGCCTATGTTCTTGCGCTTGCCTCTCTCCATCTGGCTATCTCTGGTGTTAACTGGCCTCACTGTCTCTGACTAGAGTCTCTTCTGTGATTCTGTGTTCCTGAGGGATTGAACTGCAACTGGGTTTTGGGTGGAGTGTCAGAGTAGAGGCTCAGCTTCAGGCGCAGGTGCAAACAGGAAGGAGGGAGGGCCTCAGGCTGGGTGGGGTAATTTGAGACTTTCTGTAAGCAACAGAAGATAAAATGGTAGCTCACTCATAAAAATATGCATCATGAATAAGCTGGAAGAAGGCATCAAGTGAGCTAGGAGAGCAGATTGTAGAAACAATGGTATAGACCTTAACACTTCCTCCTGCTTACTCACTCCTCTGTTCCCTCCCAATGCAGACATGGTCTCAAGCACCGCTGTTGCTAGATGTTGCCTCCCACTGCCGGCCTTTGGTGACTTCCTCCGGAGGCGGTCACCTAGGGAATTAAGAAGAAAGACCTTCTACAGACTATCAGCTTATCTCTGAAAGTAGTTGCCAAAGAAGATCATGCTGAGATACAACTATGCCTGTGACAACACCTATTGCCTGAGGACATCTGAGCAGTTGGTGGTTGGTGACTCCCTCCTGACTCTTCCCTGACTTCTCAATGTTTATGTTATGCAAATATTTTATTTCTGGAGCTTTCAGTTCTTACCTGCCTATATAAGCTCAAAACACCCCCAAGTAAACGAGCTTTGATTGGAAACCCTCAACTTGGCTTCGTGTCCTGTGTCCTTTTGTTCTCGAGCTCTGTGTTTCAGGTCTCCTTTCTCCCTTCAGTAGAGGCAGAACCCGGTTTGTGAAACCGCTGGACAGTTTTAGCTAGATTCCACTTTGAATCTCTCTTTTTAAAAATGGTATTCTATGCTTTCTTAGGAGAACATTTTCCCATTATTTGTTGACTTATACAGTCAAATTTTAAACATTACATTCACATATTCCAACTCTCAACACACCATATTTGCTGAGCATGGTGAAGACAAGTGAGCAGCAAAGGTGTTTCTACAGCCTCTGAGTCAATTATTTTTATTCTCATTTTTTCCTACTTTTCTTCCCCTTTTCTCATTTCTCTCCCTGTCCATCTTTCCTTTTTTTTCTCTTTTCTTCTCTCCCTCTCTCTCTAGGCTCTCATGTGTTCCAGGATAACCTCCAACTTGATAGGCAATTCAGAATTACCTTGAACTTCTGATCCTACTGAGTTCTAAGATTACACACAAGTGCCAGCATGTCTGGCATATGCAGTACTAGGAATGAACCCCAGAACTCTAAAATTTGAGACAAGCACTCTACCAACCTAAGTTTACCTAGATTCTTACCCAGATTCTCACTTTCTTTCTTAAATTCTGAAGCAAGAAATGCCTGTTTTCAACAGCAAGGTCACTTACACATACCTTTTAGAAATTAGGTAGAAACAAACTGGACCACAAATCATGTCAGAGGCAACCCTTTCTACTTTGTTTTCTTTGGAGCCATAAGACTACATTTGTGGCCACCAAGATGATGGTAGATGAACCAGAACTGTGTGTTCTTATTTATGCTTTCCAGTTTTTGAGATGTGACACCTTGCACCACAACTAAATTCACATTTCCACATGCAATCACTATTTGTGTGGCTGGAGAGCAAGTATAAGTTCAGAACCAGCCCACTGACTCATCAGGCCCTTCACTGTTCTTATGCCCTGACCTCCAAACACTTCCCTCCCAAATGACCTTAACCAATGAGTGGAAGAGTTCATTTAAAACCATCTTTCTGGACATATTTTCAGACATGTTATATTTCTCTTTTGTTTTAACCACTCAAAAATATCTGCTCACTTGAAAGAATCCCTTGGTATTTGCTCAGCAAGCACTGATATAGTGCTAAGTGCCATACCACTCTGTAGTTTATAAAATGACCATGTGTGCTCTCTTATTTATATCTCAGGGTCCACAGAGTTAAGGAAAGATGTCACTATTCCCATTTTTAATGAAGATGCCCCAAAGACTGGAAACTTAAATTTACAGAATGTATAAGCTGATTACTCCTTTGCCTGACTGGGTGCAGCATAAGCACCAAAGGAAAATTAAAGTCCCCTCTTCCTGCCTTTAGGAGATCAGGCCACAAATGGTGCTGTTTGGGATGTGGTTAATTTTCAAAGCAGCTAAAAGCATTCACTCCATGTTGCCAGTTTGTTTGTTTGTTTAATTTATGTATTGTCAACACTGCAAGGCATTTTGTATAGAGTGTGGTTACATGAAATGGCGGTAATGTGGAGATCAGAGGGTAGATCTTTCTAGTCCCTTCTCTCCTTCTACCTCTGTGTGAATTCTAAGAGTAGAACTCGGGCCTCCAAGCTTGTGCAGCATGTTCCATTACACAATGAACCATTTTATCACCCATGATGCTGCTATGATTTTGAGCTATTAGACTTGTGTCTTTAGTTCTAGTATATGAATGACTGTAAAGATTTAAGTTTCATTATGACATCTCCCTTCTTTGCCAGCCCCTGCCCTCTTGTACCCTTTTCCTCGCATAGCCTCTATCTAGCTTTCCTGTTAGATATCTCCTAATGCTCCTGTTTGTTTGACACCTTTTTTTCTACCCAGGATCTTCATTCTATGCTCATATTCAATATACCCCACTTATGTAAATCCATATAAAGGTTAAAAAACAAAGACAGAATAGACTTTTAAGTGAGTGTCACCATGCTTGGTAATTGAACATTGGAAAAGTGTGTTGCAGATTATTCCAGGCTTAGAAGTTTCCTCAAATTAATCTAAGCTGTTAAATATGTGAATATGATGTGGAAGAAGGCAGGAGAATTTTCAGAACAGCAGCTTAGGTTACTTCTACTTCAGGGACTTTGTGAAGCCCTAGTCATCAGGTGCAGGTGCTCACTGGCTTCCAAACCTCAGTGGCTATATGGTCAAAGACCTGCAGAGCTTCATTGGGTGATTATTATTTTTTGTTTTTGTTTTTGTTTTTGCTTTTTCAAGACAGGGTTTCTCAGAGTAGCCCTGGCTGTCCTGGAACTCACTCTGTAGACCAGGCTGGCCTCAAACTCAGAAATCTGCCTGCCTGTGCCTCCCAAGTGCTGGGAATAATGGTGTGCACCACCACTGCCTGGCTGGTGGGGTGATTATAGCTCTAGGATCAATCAGGTTCTAGCCAACCACATCTTGCAGTAAGCAGCCCTGTGCACCCTGCCCTGCTGGGAAAAGTGATATATTATTTAACAGTAGCTGATCAATAGAAAACAGGTCTCCCCTTTGTTACAGTGCTGCTATCGATGGACTGCTTCTCCTCTTTAATTTTTTATTATTTTGCATTGATTTATGAAACTGAATTCTGTGTCTTACTTTTCTTCATCAGTAGCTAAGCCCTACCTCAGCAGAAATCTAACATGCATCTGGAATCACAAATTATGACTTAATTAAGGAACAATTAGTTGAGAGTTTCTTTTAAAAATAAACCATTCAACTCTGCTCTATTCAAACTTAATGAGTTAAGTTTTAAATGTAAGATTTGGTGGAGCTTGTGTATAGTAAAATTAGGAAAGATAATATCCTGCTGCTGAATATATTTTTGAGGTAGGTTATCATAATTTCCCATTTAGCCTAGCAGAAATGGGGAATTCAGATTTCTTGGCTATCATTAATGGGGTTCTGTGACAACATCAATATTGGATCATCACTGAAAATCCTCCCAGTTATGTTGTTGTCCCATGTCAGGGAAATCCTGAAGTTTTGGATCAGCAGAACCAGCATTTGAAGCATTCTAACAGATCACAAATGATGGGCCACCTCAAAGCCCTGGATGTGGGCCTTAGCTGAGCTAAGTCAACCTGAGGGCTCTCCTGCATCCACAATATCAGGATGAACTCTCCAGCACTGCTTTGGCTTGGCTACCCAATGTGCCCATAAGCAGGAGGCAGGATCAGTTCTGCTCCTTTCACACCTCAGGGCTGGCTTATCTGTGCCTTCACTATCAGGACCACTTGTGCTTGAAATGTGAACTTTGATCAGTTTATCAGGATTCTTGATAGGGTTTTGGGGTTGTAGTAGAAACTATCACTCCTTCAGTTTGAAATCACACTGTATATGGGAGGATGCCTAGAAATGACTGTCCTGTCCAGATAAGCATCTTTCTGGCCTAAGAGCTTCATACAAATTTATACCATTCAAAAGTTAAGACTGTTTTTTTTTTAATTATGCAGTTTTAAGTTTTACAGTTAGGCTAAAACAAACAAACAAAACCTAGATGTTTTGTCTAGATGGACAGAACAATATCTCTCATAAAATGCTGATTGAATTTTTTTCCAGGAATAAGAGGTGACTGTCACACATACTCCAGATATTCCAGAGTAGTTTTGGGTATGCAGACTGATTCTCAGACAGCTGATCCTTCAGGATAAAGGGGTAGGCCTTTCAAAATACCAAAGCAAATAGATGAACAAAAACAAGATGAGCAGGCAGATCTCTATAAATTCTAGGCCAGCCTGGTTTACATAGTGGATTTCTGGCCTGCCAAACTTGTCTCAAAAAATCAAAATAGGACTGTGCAGCCAGGAGCACTCAAAATGCAGAAGCATCAGAGCAGCTGGGACAGAGTCCTTCCTGACTCCATCTGCACCAAGGAGCTGGGGTTGTTCCACAGCCCTCTGTGATCTGTTCCTGCCTGGGGAGAGATCATCTCCAGGGAGTGCTCCATTGACCCAGAGGCGAGACCACCATTTTCTCACCAGTGACTGTCTAAGATGTTCCAAAGCCCTCTTTGCACTGGTCCTGCCAGAAGAGAGTTGGTCTTCCAGGAATGCTGACAGAGGCTTACAGGCTCCCAAGAGGTACAAGTTCATGACAGAGACAGCAAGACCAACTAACACCAGAGATAACCAGATGGCAAAAGACAAGTGCAAGAGCCTTAACAATAGAAACCAAGGCTACTTGGCATCATCAGAACCTAGTACTCCTATGACAGCAAGTACTGGATAACCCAACACACCAGAAAAGCAAGATTAGGAATTAAAACCACTTCTCATGACATTGATACAGGACATTAAGAAGGACATAAATAACTCCCTTAAAGAAATACAGAAAAACACAGGAAAACAGGTAGAAGACCTTAAAGAGGAAACACAAAAATCCATTAAAGAATTAAAAGAAAACACAATCAAACAGGAATTGACCAAAACCATCCAGGATTTAAAAATGAAAATAGAAACAATAAAGAAATCACAAAGGGAGACAACTCTAGATATAGAAGACTTAAGAAAGAGATCAGGAGTCACAGATGCAGGCATCACCCACAGAATACAAGAGATAGAAGAGAGAATCTCCTGTGCAGAAGATACCACAGAAAACACTGACACAACTGTCAAAGAAAATGAAAATGCAAAAAGCTCCTAACCCAAAACATGAAGGAAAACCAGGACACAATGAGAAGACCAAACAAAAGGATAATAGATATAAAAGAGAGCAAAGATTCCTAACTTACAAGTCCAGGAAGTGTCTTGAACAAAGTTTTAGAAAGAAAACTTCCCTAACTTATGTTCCAAACACAAGGGTACCCACATTCATAAAAGAAACTTTGCTAAAACTCAAAGCACACATTTTACCTCACACAATACTAGTGGGAGACTTCAACACCCTACTCTCTGCAATGGACAGATCATGGAAACAGATACTAAACAGAGAAATTAACAGAACTTATGAACCAAATAGATTAAACAGATATCTATAGAAAATTTTACCCTAAAACAAAAGACTATACCTTCTTCTTAGCACCTCATGGCACCTTCTCCAAAATTGGTCACAAAACAGGCCTCAACAAATACAAGAAGGTTGAAATTATTCTATGCATCCTATTGGATCACTATGGACTAAGGCTGGTGTTCAATAACAACATAAACAATAGAAAACCCACATAAACATGGAATTCAATGATAATTTGGTCAAGAAAGAAATAAAGAAAGAAATTAAAGACTTTTGAGACTTTAATGAAAATGAAGCCACAACATATCCAATCTTATCAGACACAATGAAAGCAGTGCTAAGAGGGAAACTCATAGCTTTGAGTATCTCCAAAAAAGAAACTAGAGAGAGCATAAAATAGCAGTTTGACAGCACAACTGAAAGCTCTAGAACAAGAAGCAGCAAATATACCCAAGAGGAGTAGAAGGCAAGAAATAATCAAACTCAGGGTTGAAATCAACCAAGTAGAAACAAAAAGAACTATACAAAGAATCAACCAAACCAGGAGCTGGTCTTAAAGAAAATCAGCAAGATAGATAAAACCTTAGCCAGACTTACCAGAAGGCACAGAGTCAATATCCAAATTAATAAAATGAGAAATGCAAAGGAAGATATAACACAAAACCTGAGGATATCTAAAAAATCATCAGATCCTACTACAAAAATCTATACTCAAAAAAACAGGAAAATCTGAATGCAATGGACAATTTTCTAGACAAATACCAGGTACCAAAGTTAAATTGAGATCAAATAAATGATCTAAACAGTTCCATAACTCCTAAAGAAATAGAAGGATTAATAGTCTCACAACCAAAAAAAGCCCAGGACCAGATTGGTTTAGTGGAGAATTCTATCAGACCTTCAAAGAAGACTTAATACCAATATGCTTCTTACTATCCCACAAAGTAGAAATAGAAGGAAAACTATCCAATTCATTCTATGAAGCCAGAACTAACCTAATAACTCTAATAGCCTAAACCACACAAAGACCCAACAAAGAAAGAGAACTTTATAAAAATTTCTCTTATGACTACCAATGTAAAAGTTAATAAAATACTCACAAATTGAATCCAAAAATATATCAAAATGGTCATTCATCATGATCAAGTAGGCTTCATCCCAGGGATGCAGGGATGGTTCAACATATGGAAATCCAACAAGATAATCCATTATATAAACAAACTCAAATAAAAAAAACACATAATCATTTAATTAGACACTGAGAAAGCATTTGGCAAAATCCAACAACTCTTCATGATAAAAGTCTTGAAAGATCAGGAATTCAAGGTCTGTACCTAAACATAGTAAATGCAGTACACAGAAAACCAATAGCCAACATCAAACTAAATGGAGAGAAACTTGAAGCAATCCCACTGAAATCAGGGACTAGACAAGGCTGTCTACTCTCTCCCTACCTTTTCAATATAGTACTCGAAGTCCCAGCCAAAGCAATTAGACAACAAAAGGAGGTCAAATGGATACAAATTGGAAAGGTTGCTATTTGCAGAAGATATGATGGTATACTTAAGTGACCCAAAAAATTCCACCAAAGAACTCTTAAGCCTGATAAACACCTTCAGCAAAGAGGCTGGATACAAAATTAACTCAAACAAATCAGTAGCCTCCTTCTACTCAAAGGATAAAAAGGTTGAGAAACACATTAGGGAAACAACACCTTTCACAATAGTCACAAATAATATAAAATATTTTGGTGTGACTCTAACTAAACAAGTGAGAGATCTGTATGACAAGAACTTCAAGTCTCTGAAGAAAGAAATCGAAGAAGATCTTAGAAGATGGAAAGATCTCCCATGCTCATGGATTGGCAGGATTAATATAGTAAAAATGACCATGTTGCCAAAAGCAATCTACAGATTCAATGCAATCCCCATCAAAGTTCCAACTCAATTCTTCATAGAGTTGGAAAGAGCAAGTTTCAAATTCATTTGGAATAACAAAAAACTTAGGATAATGAAAACTATTCTCAACAATAAAAGAACTTCCAGGAGAATCACCATCCCTGACCTCAACCTGTACTACAGAGCCATCATGGTAAAAACTGCATGGTATTGGTACAGTGAAAGGCAGATATATCAATGGAAAAGAATTGAAGACCCAGAAATGAACCCATATACCTATGGTCACTTGATCTTTCACAAAGGAACTAAAACAAGGGGAAAAGACAGCATTTTCAACAAATGGTGCTGGTTCAACTGGCAGTTAGCATGTAGAAGAATGCAAATTGATCCATTCTTATCTCCCTGTACAAAGCTTAAGTCGAAATGGATCAAGGACCTCCACATAAAAGTAGATACACTGAAACTAATAGAAAAGAAAGTGGGGATGAGCCTTGAGCACATGGGCACAGGGGAAATTTTCCTGAACAGAACACCAATGACTCATGCTCTAAGACCAAGAATTGACAAATGGGGTCTGATATAATTGAAAAACTGTAAGTCAAAGGACACTGTCAATAGGACAAAATGGCAACCAACAGATTGGGAAAAGATCTTTACCAATCCTATATTCGACAGACAGCTAATATCCAATATATACAAAGAACCCAAGAAGTTAGACTCCATAGAACCAAATAACTCTATTAAAAATGGGGTACAGAGCTAAATAAAGAATTCTCAACTGAGGAATACTGAATGGCTGAGAAGCACCCAGAGAAATGTTCAACATCCTTAATCATCAGGGAAATGCAAATCAAAACAACCCTGAGATTCTACCTCACACCAGTCAGAATGGCTAAGATAAAAAACTCAGGTGACAGCAGAAACTGGCGGGGATGTGGAGAAAGAGGAATACTCATCCAGTGCTGGTGGGATTGCAAGCTGGTGCAACCACTCTGGAATCAATTTGGCAGTTCCTCAGATAATTGAACATAGTACTACCTGAGGACCCAGCTATACCACTCCTGGGCATATACCCAAAAGATGCTCCAACATTTCATAATGTCATATGCTCCACTATGTTCATAGCAACCTTATTTATAATAAGCAGAAGCTGGAAAGAACCCAGATGTCCTTCAACAGAGAAATGGATACAGAAATTGTTATATATTTCCACAATAAAGTACTACTTGGCTATTAAAAATGATGAATTCATGAAGTTCTTTGGCAAATGGATGGAACTAGAAAATATCATCTTGAGTGAGGTAGCCCAATCACAAAAGAACACATATGGCACACATTCACTTATAAGTGGAAATTAGCCTAGAAATTTGGAATACTCAAGATACAATTCACAGACCATATGAAGCTCAAGAAGAAGGAAAACCACAACATGGATACTTTGGTCCTTCTTAGAAGAGAGATCAAATACCCATGGTAGGAAATACAGAGACAAAATTTGGGGCAGAAACTGAAGACCATTCAGTGACTGTTCCACCTAGGGATCCGTTTCATATACAGTTATCCAATCCAGACACTATTGTGGATGCCAACAAGTACTTACTTACACAAGCCTGATATAGCTGACTCCTGAGAGGCTCTGCCAGTGCCTGAATAATACTGAAGTGGATGCTCACAGGCATTCATTGGGCTGAGCACAAAGTCCCCAGTGGAGGAGCTAGAGAAAGAACCCAAGAATTTGAAGGGGTTTTCAATCCTATAAGAGGAACAACAATATGAACCAACCAGTGCACATAGAGGGACCCATGGATCCAGCCGAATATGTAGCAGAAGATGGCCTTGTGGGACATCAACGAGAGGAAAGGTCCTTGGTTTCATGAAAGCTTGATGCTCCATTGTAAGGGAATGCTGGGACAGGGAAGCAGGAGCCGGTGGGTTAGTGAGCAGGGTGAGGGGGAATGGGATAGGAGGATTTTTGGAGGGGATAAAATTTGCAATGTAAATAAAGAAAACATCTAATAAAAAACATAAAAATATCAACAATACAAATAAAAACACAAGCAAACAAAAATCAGGATGCCACATTTTCTTTACTGTTTTTGTCATGTCTCTTTTTTCTGAGGGCAGTACAACTTAAAGTTCACTGGAGAAGAACAGGAAGTGGAAAGCAACAGTGACAAGTCTTTGGCTCCTTTTCAGGCACATATTTGTCTCTGCCTGTTTCTTACCAAGACTGGATAGAAGAGTTTAGTATTCTTCCCACCTTTGCTTAAAGTAAAATGTAAGTGAACAAAGCTTCTCTTAGCTAATGGAGGTCAGGTGTCTTCAGAAGTGTGACTTGAAACTCTGCATGCTAAATGTTATTGTTGGCAAGTGTCACTTCAATGAATGCAGAAATATCCAAAACACAGAATATTCTATAAGAAGAAAATGTCTTAAAATTCCAAGGACATTTTAATCTAAAGCATACACAATCATATTTTGAGTATTATTGTAGATTGTAACATGATTTTGTAGATTGAAGAGTCTTGGAAAGTGGCCTGCTGCACGCTATGGAGTGAGCTGAGATACATACATGTGGCTAAGCAGCTGGTGGCTGTGCTGTGGACTTAAACGGGACACTCCTTAGCAGAAATGGTTACTGTGCACAGGGTTGATTGTGTGTTCAAATTTCCTTTGGCAAAACTTATACATCTCACATAAATTTATTATTAAATTAGTTGATTGATTTTGCATATATATGTGTGTGTGTGCCCATGTGGGAGCACATGTATAGCGGTTGTATGTGTACTTGTTTAAATATGCATTGGAAGGATAGAGCCTTGGTGTTGTTCTCAAGTGCTGCTCAGCTTATTTCCTTGAAATAGGGTCTTCCACTGAACTCTGAGCTAGCTAAGTGAGCTGTCTATTGAGCTCCATCTATCCATCCATCTATGTATCCATCTATCCATCATTCACTCAATGTCTGTCCATCTTCATCTGTCAAGAACTAGGATTAATTACCACCATGTCTAGCTTTATTTTTTTTTTTTAACATGGGCTCTGGGGATCAAGTCCAGGGTAAGCTACCACTTTATTGCCAAGCCATCTCCCAGCCTAGATTTTAAATTATCTCCCATGATTCTTCTATGAAATCCTCCTTTAAAAATCAGTAGTTCCTGGGGTCTTATTTAGCCTGCCATGTTGGTGGAACTTTATTGTATAAACTCTCTCATGTTTCTAGGAGCCAAACATCTTACAACA
This sequence comes from Mastomys coucha, assembly GCF_008632895.1. Classification (NCBI taxonomy): domain Eukaryota; kingdom Metazoa; phylum Chordata; class Mammalia; order Rodentia; family Muridae; genus Mastomys; species Mastomys coucha. The sequence continues at coordinate 5,172,280 of NW_022196895.1, read as the reverse complement.
AACTTTCTGTTCATTTGTAGTCTTCACTTCCTCTCTTCAGCAATGATCTTTGGGCCTTAGATGCAGGAATGTGTTGAGATGTATCAGTTGGGACTGAACAACATATGATCTCTTTTTCTCTTCATTTTCATCTGTCATGATTTCTATAAAGGTCTCTGTTGCAATTGTAACAACCAAAGAAAAAAGATTCCACATATTTGAAAGAGAACAAGGTGGGGGCACATGGGAGGGGTTGGATGGAAGAAAGGGAAGGGGAAGTGAAGTAATTATTATTTTAAAAGATACTATTTAAAAAGGTCACTAGAGCAACTGTCTCCCTAGCACAAGAGAGGTCAAGACCATGACTCACCATGGGTCATCCAGAGACCCTTAACAGGAAAAAGTAAAGCTAGACCCAGACTTCTCAGTTAGGGCATGAGATGTTTTGTGCATTTTTCCATAGCAAAAAAGGAAATGTTTCAACAGGTTTCAGCCTAAAATTGGCACTGAAAGTGTTAGTAATGACCCATGAACAAGACTGCCCTGCTCAGCATAAAACTGGCCTGCACTAGTGTTTCAGATTTCTTTAATACCCCCTTCTTTGCTTGTCTAGTGGTAATCAACAACTATATCACAGCAAAGGTATGGGGAAGGTGGGCCCATGAATTCCCAAGCAAATAGCATCTTCCAGTGATCAGACATAGTTGTGAGTATAAGTAGGGCAGGATAAGTCTCACCCTACAAATCTTTCCTAGGCTGAATCTAAACACCCCATGTGTTTCAAAAGCTCTTCCTTTGATAGTAAAGGCAGAACTTAAGTGAGTTCCTCTCTCCTGACATTTGTCCTTTGTAAATCCAGCTGGTATTTTGTTACTGCCAGCCCCAGAATCCTGTAAATTTGAACAGCAAGGCTTACAGCAGATTCTAGGCTGGTGGATACAAACAAGATTTCAGTCTCTGCCTTGCTCTGAAAACTTCCTTTTTTCTACCAGCAGTCCAGTCTTTGCCAAGAGTGACATAACCTTGAAATTATTTGTTACATTTTCCAGTGAACAAACCCTGGTTGTTAAGGAAATGGGCAGCCTGTAGCATTAGCAAGGAGAACAATGGAGGACTCAGAACTCAGCCTTGACTGGTGGGCCCAGAGCAGGATAGCCTCTGGGAAATTCTCTTGTATTAGAAACAAGCCTGTTTTTTTCCCCTGCAGGCTGAGCCCACTTCTAGATGCTCTTAGGACAGGGTGCTTGCTTGCTACCTTCTCTACCACTTGAGTGTCAAAGTTCACTCTAGGCCATAAAACCAATTTCTCATCTTTATTTAAAACAGGTTGGTGGACAATTAATTAAAATCACGATAGTAACTGGAGTTGGTGTGATTTGTTGTTATTGGTGGTGGTGGAGGTAGTAGTAGTATGGTGTGTGTGTGTGTGCGTGTGT
>NW_022196895.1:5161630-5170855 GCF_008632895.1 Mastomys coucha | reverse complement strand
GTGTGTGTGTGTGTGTGTGTGTGTGCGTGTGTGTGTGTGTGTATGTATGTATAGCTATAAAATAGGCATTGCTGAACACAATTTTAAAATTCTCTGAAGACTCAAGTAGAAAACAAGGCTGCAGTCTTGCCAGTAAAAGTATCTCATAAAGATATGTCCTGCTAAAGTAAAGAGCGGGAGCTGTACGTGATGTGGCTTATGGCAGTAAGTAACATGTATAAAGGGATGTGACACTTGTTGAACTCATAATGTGCAGACAGGTGGTGACAGCTGGCACATTAGTGAATCCTGAAAAACCTGTTTGTTTGGAGACAACCTGACACATGTGCAGCAGGAACGTCATGTTTTGCTTCTTCAATGTTGTTTCCTAAGTTAGCTTTCTAAAAGGCCAGCCCTTGTATTTCTAACAAATACTTGTTGGAATGTATTTTGAAATATCTAGGAGCTGTGGTTGTGGGTGAAATACTACATAATTCAAGACACATGAAGCTCTGAATAGTGTCTGCAGTACCTAGAAAGCTGACCACTTTTAATTCTCACACTCAGGAGGCAGAAACAGAAGGATCAGGTGTTTAAGGTCATCCTTGATTCCTGATTACAAAGTGAATCCCAGAGCAACCTAGGCTACCTACCTAAGATATGGTTTCAAAGAAAAGAACAAAACAAAAATCCTTCCTGTTTCATTCTTACCTCTGTCCATCTCATTGTGTTACTGGGCCCTACATGAAACTCCATTCATTCTTACCTCTGTCCATCTTATTGTGTTACTGGTTACTGGTTGTGTTACATGAAACTCCATTTATGTGCTTTGTGGTATGCAATTTATTGTGTAAGCAAATATGAATTTGTTTTCTTATTACTGTTTTATGTAAATAATGGGTCATTTCATTAACATAAGGACTTTGAAGTTGCTGTAAAATTTTTTGGACAATGGACAGAGTGCTTCTCTTGTTTCCAGGACTGTATATATTCCCTGTGTGAAAAGACTGTACTCTGTAGTCCCCTGCAGATGAATACAGCCTAAGCAGCACTGTGTGGTGACAAATGTCCCCTCTATCATGCCTGTGCAAATATTTTGAACATTTGAAGCTGTGCTTACAGGGTGAATTCCCAGGGATGGAATCACAAGGGCGATTTGAAGCTGTGCTTACAGGGTGAATTCCCAGGAATGGAATCACAAGGGCGATTTGAAGCTGTGCTTACAGGGTGAATTCCCAGGGATGGAATCACAAGGGCGAAGAGCGATTTGTAATTTTGGAAGATGCTAACTTTGCTCGTCAGCTGGAAATGAACACAGCTGCTTTGCTTCAGTCATGGCAACGTTCTGTGCTGTCAGGTATTTAGGTTATCAGCATGCTTACATATGACATTTTACTGTAGTTTTATTCTATAAAGGATTTCTCTTTATCATGGTAGCTTAATTTTATGTTTAATTAAACCAAACTGTACATGTTTTTGAATGTTTTGTTTTGTCTTCGTCAACTTCTGGAGAGTCCGTTGCTTTTATTTCTGCCAGTCTTTTCACAGGGCTCTCCCCTCTTCTGACTTTTACTAGCTCATCCTTATATAAGTTAATCCTTTTCCATGATTTGAGTATTGTAGTTTTAAAAAATATTTTGGCAGGGCTGGAAAAATGACTTTTTCAGTAAAGTCCCTGCCACTCATATATGAAGACCTGAACTTGGACCCCCAGTGTTCATATAAAAGCCAGGAGCAGCAAGATCCAGTGTAATCTGGATCTTGAGAAGACAGAGACAAGCACAGTTTACTGGCTAACCAGCCTAGCCAACATGTGAGTCACAGATCCTATATGACATCATCCTACATCAGTGAAAGTCCCTATCTCAAAATAAAAGTTGGAGACCAATTTGAGGAACCTGCCTGATATAGACTTCTGGCCTCCACATGTCTGTGTACAAACATGAACACGTACACATCTATACAATACATGAAATATTCTGCTACTTCTCTTCTTCATAATTTATTTTTGATGGACATATAGCAACTGAACACATTTACAGGTACACTGTGACATTACCAGTGTATCAGGTGGGGATGCTGGGCACATCCATCACCTCGGACACGTGGTATACTTGTTATCTATTTGTGATGAGAATGCTCAAAATCATGTATGTACTAACCATGTGATCCCAGAATTTGAAAGAAGAGGGGGGAGCCAAAGAAATGCTGTGAGTTGGAGGTCACCCTGAGCCACACAGTGAATCAAGGACAGCCTTGTGTGCGTGTGTCTGTGTGTGTGTGTGTGTGTGTGTTTGTGTGTGTGTGCCTTCTCCTAATCATTTTGAAATATTGAAATGTTGAGTTTTCTGTCAGCCATAGCTCACTCACTGTGCTATGAACATTAGCAGCTCTGCCTTCTCTCTACCTGGGCCCAGCTTCCTTTTTTTTCTGTACTTTTTCTTCAAATTGTGTTTTGCATTTTGATCTTTTATTTGTTCTGCCCCTTGTTTTAGGCAGTCTAGGTTGACCAATTATATTACCCTACATTCTTTGTCCCTAACCAAATTTGATTTTTCTTAACTAACACTTTAATATGTCTTAAACAGAGCAATTACTGGGCACTTCCAAACCTCCCCACAGCTAACACATTCTCCCCTCTGAGATTCCTGAATTATTACTTACTAAAACCTATATTGCATCCTGGCTGCCAAGAACCCAGGCCTGCAGCCCCCTGGGCCACAATCCCTGATTTTTTACAAATTGGCAGTCTCTCTCTCTTCCACTTCACAGGTCAGGACCTTCTTCCCTGGCAATGGTGATTCTTAACCCTCTTCTCCCTGTGGTTCCCTTGCCCAGGAAATATAAAGTCCTGCCTCTGATTCCCTGCCCAGCTATTGGCTGCTGAAAGCTTTATTTACCAATTAGAACCAGTTGGAGACAGAGACCCTCAGAGTATTACTGGCAAACATGTTGTGTGGGTTCCCTTGTGATTATGGGAGCTGAATTAAATAAGTAGAACCAGTCAACAACAATTCACCCCTTTCATCCATTAAAAATGCCTTTTTTCTCAGGTGTACATTGAACATAGCTATTGTTGTGTTTTATAAAAAGAAAAAGAAACCATAGATATATTTGGCAGAGCTATAGTAAGGTGCAGGGGAATAGGGTGCCTCTGTGGGACCTTGCTGAGGCATCACTTGCTTCTGAGGGACCAGCCACATGACAGTAGAGTATAGAATAGAGTTTATTCAGGACATGGGGAGGGGAGTGGAAAGGGTAGTAGAGGCAGAGAAAGGCAGAGAGAGAGAGAGAGAGAGAACAAGGAGGGGGAGGAGGAGAGTAGAGACCATCCATGAGCATGTGGATGGGGAGTAGAAATAGGGAGAGAGTGGGTAAGAAGCAGGAGTAAGAGCAAGAAAGCAAGAAAGAGAGAAGGGGGCCCTTTTTATAGCGAGTCAGGCATACTTGGCTATTGCCAGGTAACTGTGGTGTAGAACCTAAACTAAATGCCAACAGTTATAATAGTTATGTAAACTATAAGGTGTGACATATTCTAATAATACTACCCCATCAATTTTGTCAATTTACAATTCTATACCTGAATTATGGCCTGATTTTAACTTGTATTGTTATCAGAAAACTATTATTTTCGATCTAAATCATCTTCCTTAGTGCTCAACAACTTAAATTTGATAATGAGACCTTGACTAGTCTTCAACCCTTTCAGAGATCTGAGAACAAATTAAATACTACCTGACTATATAGGAAAAACAAAAACATAGCTTCCAAAACTTAACCAATTTGTAGAGACAGCTTACTACCTGGGCAGTCCCCTATTCCTCATACTGTTGGAGCATCTGTCTTCAAGCTTTTGGCCCAGAACCATCTGACTGCTTATGCAAAGCAGTAATTATGAAGGACCAGCTTACTTTGTATTGGCAGAACTAAGTTGTTGTCTATCCCACATCATGTGTCTTTTCCTGGACAATAATTTTTGTATTTAGATGCATTAGGAAAATTTTTATCCAGTAGCTACCTTGCCACAATGGGAGCAATTCCATATGGAGGTTATGATACTCAGTATATTCTTGGAACCATGAAGGAGGTACTGTCAGGAGCTGACATGTCTCTTAGTCAAAAAACTAATAATAATGAAATGATTATAAATGTCAATTTCTGTAGATTTGTGATGTTTTTGAAGACTGTTTATCTATCTATCTATCTATCTATCTATCTATCTATCTATAGTATATCTGAACTGTTAAAGTTTGATTACTATTAGCTATTTCTATTTGAAAAATATTGAAAATACTTTATTATAATTAAATCAGAATCTAATATAACTATGAGTTTACTATCTGTCCCTTAAATTGCATTAATTAATCATCCTGAACAGTTTGTAATAGCAGCTATAGAAGGACTGAGTCAAATCCCTGTATTTTTAACTGAGTTGTATCAGCACAACTAAGAGCATCTGCATATCTAAGAGGAACAATATTAATTTTAAATTTTGTATCAACAAACAAAAATTTATACTAATAAAAACCTTAATTTATGCATCAATATAGAAATTCTGTACCAACATAAGAAATTATAACTTCAATTTTGTTTCAATTATAAAGATTTCTATCAATGTAAGATTATGGCTCTACAGCGCTTTGTTCAAGAATAAATGTAGTAATACATCTCATCTAATTTTCTCCCCTGTTGAAAATTATCCCTTAAAATGATAGCCTATCTATAATTTATATAATTACCATAATCTGACACCCAAGCCCAAGGGATTGGGATGATGATTCTCCACAACTTCTTCCTGCTGAATAGGGGAAATAAAAAAATGTTTAAAGGGGTTTGGGGGGAGGGTAGGAAAATTAGAAAGACTTAAGAAAGCTAGCTTTAGCATCTGTTATCTGGTCTCTGGGTGCTTACGAAGCTCAGGACTTGACTGAACCTTTAACTGGATCTGTCTAAAAGGCTGGATGAACCAAGTTCATCAGGAATCAGCAGTTATTCCTGAAACTTTTCTTGAGGCAATTATCTGGAAACAGCATCAGGGAGCAGGTAGCTGAGACAACACGTCATTTCCTCATCTCCATAGAAGAGTCTTGTCAGAGCTACACATTCTGTAATATGAGAATCTTACAACCAAAATTTTAGTACTATTAAGATATTCATATGGATTGCTCAAGGTGCACAGATCACTTAAGGATGATTTTTGGCTCCTTGTTTGAGCAGACAAAAGACAACTATATTTTTATGAGTTAATTTGATCATAACCAATTGTAATAAATCTTCATTCATGTCACATAAAGGATGGCATGATGAATCATAATAATTCCATAACCAACAAGATGTATTGTTTAATTTTTGCTGAAGTTTTGGCTAGAGAAATTTTTACAGTTATAGGGCTGTTCCCATGTGGAGGAATCAGTAAATCAAGTTACCCGTCCTGTTTGATTTTTAAAAACTTTTCTTTGCTGTATCCAAGATCTTCAGGGGGTCTTCCCCTATCATATCTGATAGATATCACTCTGGAAGGGGTCCAAAGCCTTTTCTTCTTATTAACACAAATGCAAAACTTCTCTCCCATAATAGCATGTCCTTGTTCCAGTAATAGATTGATTCAAATTAGCAGCCTCCTTTCTCTTCAGGCCTGCCCTCTCCCAGAGGATTTTTAATATCATAACCACCAAATTTATGACCACATGTATTTTGATAATTTAAAACAACTCAAAGCAATTAAAGCAATCTAAACAAATATTATCCATTGAGACAGTGCTCCCCCAGTATCTCCTGCCTTGTTCTTACACAAGATCAAAATATCCTTTCCTATATAACTTCAATTAAATCCCTATTTATTATGAAAGTCCATTTCTAGGCTCTTAGTTTGTCATAATGGGGTAAGAAATTCCAGAATTCCTCTGTACACCATGTTCAAAGAGCCTGACTGTTGCCCTGGCATAGACTTTTTCAAATTTCTTTTAAGGCATTTTACTCATTTATTTTTCCCTTCTATTGAAAATAATATCTCTGTGGATAGATAGGTAGATAGATAGATAGATAGATAGATAGATAGATAGATAGATAGATAGATAGATAGATAGATAGACAGACAGACAGACAGATAGATAGATATCCCCTTTCTCTTTATATAACTTGAAATAACCATCTAGGACAGGAACCTTCAGCATCTTACAGGCAGATGGCAGGGTTCTCTGGTGATTTTGCAAGCCAAATTAACACAAATAGCATTAAAACCAATCCACAACAGCTTTCTACTCTGGGAAGTCAATAGGTGACAGCATTCAGATGCTTCTAATAACAGCTCAACAGATTGCTTACTACACCCTAGCCAACAGGAGTTGGTCACCAAGTCTGTCTTCAGCTCTACAAGAGAATGTGGAATGCCTCTATCTTTACTTTAGCTCATATTGATAGTATTCTTGGGTTTTGAATGTACTTCAAAGATATTCAAGGCTCTGGTTCTAAAGAGAGAATGATTGGTATGGTCCCTCCAAACTCCCTTTACTTTAATGTTCTCTGCTCATAGGTTCTTTATAACTCTCCCACAGCCAAACCTCTGCTCTTGCTCAAATCTCCATCTTAGGAGAACTGCAACTTTGGGGAGTACATCTCTGGCTTTGATAGACTCAGGCTTTTCCTTGTCACTCTCAGAGGTGTCATCTTCGAATTTTAGTTTTTTGCTTTATAGGAGTAAGAGTTTAGGCCAGAGCCGGGCGTGGTGGCGCACGCCTTTAATCCCAGCACTTGGGAGGCAGAGGCAGGTGGATTTCTGAGTTCGAGGCCAGCCTGGTCTACAGAGTGAGTTCCAGGACAGCCAGGACTACACAGAGAAACCCTGTCTCGAAAAACAAAACAAAAAAAAAAAAAAAAAAAAAAAAAAAAAGAGTTTAGGCCAGTAGCTGATGGCCATTGATTGAAAGATATAGATTACTTTTTTAAAAAAACTAATATGAAAAGAGAATGCTTTTGCAGAAAGCAATCCTGTTCTTTATCTAAAGTTGAACAGAGAAAACCACCAACCCTAGGCTCAGAATTCTCTCAAAGCAACCCACTTTAAGATTTTTAAAAATATTAAAAATATTATAGATTTTCAAAGTGCAGAATGTACATTGAGTAAATATTGTCTCTGAGAAATAACTTATTTTAGTAATATGGATAACATTAGATTGTTAACAAAACATCTCAATTGCCTGACTGTAATAGCTACTTCTATAATATGTTCTAATCTATTAAGGAATATCAAATGAAAGGCTGGAGAATCTTAGAATTTAAAATGAGGGCATTTAATAGAAATGTATGTATAATGTGTAACTTTTACCTAAAAGGGGGCATGGAAAACCTCTGTATCAAGCCAAAAACGAGAAGTAGGTAGTTCCAGAAACTTGGCTAACTCAGAGCCTCAGGGCTCTGGTTCCCGATACCTGCCCCTCCTGACTGATCCACAATGAGGGCAGAACTAGGAATGAAGGTCTACTGGTTTATGAGACTCTCCACCCTGTGGACGGGTAGATGAAGATTACATTCCTAGAATGAATATATTCCCCTCCCAAACTGAATACCTTGGGCTGGGTCTCTCTAAAATTTTCCACTGTTTTTATGTTCTGATTCCTTGGTAACCCTCTCCCCGCCCCCAGCTTGTGGTTTTTCCCTTAAATACCCCTCACTTCTTGTGTTTGGGGTCGAACTCCTCTGGCCAACAAGGTCACAAGATCGACCCAGGTACAGGTATCCCCAATAAACCTCATGTGATTGCAGCAAGTTTGGTCTGTCATGAGTCATTGGGTGGTCGCGTCATCCCGAGACTTGAGTAAGAATCTCCCCAGTTCTGGGGGTCTTTCACAAACATAGAAAATTAATGTAGGCAATGACCATATTTTTTGTTGTTTTTTTTTGTTAAGTTAATTGTAATTGGAAAAATTGAAAAGGTATCTATAGTTATATGTGCATATTTTATTTTTATTTTTTAAAATTAGAAATATTTTTTTAAAATACCAAATTATCATCTCAAGCTATTACTATTTTGATGATACAAAGAATCACATTATATGACCAATTGTTTTTGTGTAAAGTCTGTAATTTGCCCAGGATACAAATTTGTTGTATCATTGCCTTAAGGGTCTTGTCCAGGCAGTTTAAGATATCTTAAGACAGTTTTAGAAATTAAATCTTTAAAGTTATTAGGATGTGGAGGAAAAAAACAATCTCTTAAAACACATAATAACTCTATTTTATGAGTTTGACTCTCTACAAACTCCAACTTTAAAATTATTTTGAACCACACCTATAGAACTGTGACAACACTGGTTTTGTCTTAACAACAATATTTCTGAGGTAAGGGAGGGGTGAGGCCAGGAAGACTTTCCTAGGCCTGTTTTGTAAAACAAAAGGAATGTCTCTCAGGCTTTACAGGATCCTCTCTGTGCTTTTGCAGTAACTCAAATGTAACTATTTCACTGAGCAAACCACCTGAGTTACACCCAAAAGATTCTAAGGGCAATTTTGTTGCTAGAAATTAAAACCCAATTTTAAACAATCTACATTTTCCAAAATCGATATCAAAAACACCACATTTATGCCACAAAGCCCTTTAAGTGTCTCCCTGCCTCTGAACCAAAGCTAGCAAGCCTGGGTCATTTTGAGACAAATTCTCAGAGCACACCAGATCTCTAGAAAGTAAAATTATGGCGCCAACCGATAAGCCACATGTTACCTGAGTTACCAGCTTTAAACTAGCTTTTAGTTGTAACATTTTACCATACCCAATATAGAATATATTTATACCTTTAAGAGTAGTTAGAAACCAAATGAAACAGCTACACAAATCTTATAAATTTAGATCAATCGAAGAATTTAGAACTTAAGCTTCTGACCCGTTTTACAAGCAGCTTTTCAGCAGGGCAACTTAAATTAGTTTTTGTTTTGTCTTTCAGTTTAAATCTATCTCTCACACCATTTGCATAACTCAGGAATTTTCCTGTCCCTGCCTCCCAAGTGTTGGGATTAAAGCTGGGCTCCAACACAACTGGCTTGTGAGCTTAGTCACTTCACTCAAATTACAGAGTTCTCCCCAAGGCCAGGCCATTGCCTCCCCTCTAGCACCAGGAGAGTGTGCAGTGTTTGCAAGTCCCAGCCTTCATGTTGTTTTAAAAAGGGGGCCCTGGGCTGTCCCCTCTACTCATTTTTCGAACAGGTATTGTCTTGAAGGCCTTTTTTTTTTTTAATTTACAAATTTATGAGGAC
>NW_022196895.1:5158526-5159138 GCF_008632895.1 Mastomys coucha | reverse complement strand
GTGGATGATCGTTTTGATATGTTCTTTGATTCGGTTTGCAAGAATTTTATTGAGTATTTTTGCATCGACATTCATAAAGGAGATTGGTCTGAAGTTTTCTTTCTCCGTTGAGTCTTTGTGTGGTTTAGGTATAAGAGTAATTGTGGCTTCATAGAACGAATTGGGTAGAGTGCCTTCAGTTCTATTTTGTTGAATAGTTTGAGGAGTATTGGTATTAGGTCTTCTTTGAAGGTTTGATAAAACTCTGCACTAAACCCATCTGGTCCTGGGCTTTTTTTGGTTGGGAGAGTATTAATGAATGTTTCTATTTCCTTAGCAGATATGTGACTGTTTAGGTCATTGATCTGATCTTAATTTAACTTTGGTACCTGGTATCTGTCTAGAAAATTGTCCATTTCATCCAGGTTTTCCAGTTTTGTTGAGTATAGGCTTTTGTAGTAGGATCTTATGATTTTCTGGATTTCCTCGGTGCATGTTGTTATGTCTCCTTTATCATTTCTGATCTTGTTAATTAGGATACTATCTCCATGACCTCTAGTTAGTGTGGCTAATGATTTATCTATTTTGTTGACTTTCTCAAAGAACCAGCTCCTGGTTTGGTTAATTCTTTGT
>NW_022196895.1:5156024-5157851 GCF_008632895.1 Mastomys coucha | reverse complement strand
TTTGGAGCATAGAGGTTCAGAATTGAGAGTTCATTTTGGTAGATCTTCCCTTTGATGAATATGAAGTGAACCTCCTTTTTATCTTAGGGCAGTTATTTTTTAAAAATGATTTATACTTCCACATATGAAACATTGTCTATATTTTTGTCTTTGTGCCAGGATCTCTTGACCTGTAGTTTTCTGTAATGTAGTCTTATTTAACACTTACTTTTCGAAGCAATGTGCAACAAGAGAGAATCATCTGAGTAATTTTTTTTTTTGTATAAAAGCAAACATTTAATTAGGGCTGGCTTACAGTTTCAGAGGTTTGATCCATTTTCATTATAGTAGGAAGCAGGGTTGTTATATAGGACAACATAATGATAAAGAAGGAACTGAGAGGTCTGTATCTTGATTTAAAGGAGCCAGAAAGAGAATCTCTTCTTGAGAGCAAGTTGGAGGTCTCTTAAGAATGGGGTTGAAATTCAAGCTCACCACCACAGTGGTGCACTATCTTCAACACAACCACAATTCCTGATAGTGCTTTTCACTGGGCCAAATATATTCAATGAAGCACTTTCCACTCACTGGCCTCCATATGATTGTTCAAATACATGAATGTATGGGGACCACACTTAAACATAGCATAATGCAAAATACATGAGGCTCAACTTCAAAATCCACATCATTTATACCAGTCTCAAAAATGTTAAAATTCCAAAGTTCATCTTCTGAGATTCATAAAATCATCTGACTGTAATCCCTATATTTTCAAAAACAAATAGATCATTACTTACATCCAAATTCACAGGATATACTTCATCATTACTAAAGGTCATTGTGAGGAAATACTGGATCTAAACAAGACAAAGATCAAGCTGGGAAATCTCCAAACTCTGTATGTCCATGTCTGATGTCAGAGCATTCTTCAGATCTCTAACTCCTTTCTGTTTTGTTCACTAGAGCACAATTCTTTCTCTTTGTCTGGATTTACTCCCTGAAAACAGTTTATCTGAGAAGATATACCACAGCACTGACATCTCAAAATCTTGAGATCTCCATGATAACTTCATATTATAGGTTCTTGTTCCAGTATCTGGGTTCCACACATGATCTTCTGTGTTCCTCAAAAGAAATTGTGTCACTTTTCCAACTCTTCCCTCTATGGCACTCTAGGTTCTTGTTGACTCCACTTTACTGCTGCTGCTATTCTTGAAGTTCATCCAATGGACTGACATCTTCAATAAACAGTGTTCTGCTGCAACGAGGCTTCACAGGTTTCCTCTCATATACTCCTTTCATGGTGCCAAGTCTTAGCTGTTCCGCATGACACCTTTATGCCTTCGAAACCAATACCACCTGGGTGATTCTCACACATGTCCAAGTCCAGGTGCACAACATGGTACAATCTTTGTTATCTTTGGAACACAGCTTATTTGTCTCTTCAAAAAAATACGTTACAGAAATCTTACCTCAGCAATGCTGCTTTCTTCTTCATTACCACTTAATTTTCTACTACAGCTAACCAGCATTAATTGTCTGAGAGATTTTTTTTAACGCATCTTTTTCAACCCTGATTTCTTTTGTTAGAAGCTACTTTTTTACGTTTAATATCACTGCTTTTATCTCATTCAAACTCATTCTCACCGTTAAACTCTTAGGTGAAATTAAACACTGGGTCAGCGTTAACTCAGCCTAGACCCATACACTTTTTGCACGTGCAACAACTTTACAATATTAAAATAAGGCTAGCTAGTATTGAAAATATCTACCGTGCAGATTGGTGTATGATCTCTTACCTTTATCTTTTGAAATTTTTTTAGGCAGGGCCCTGCTTCTTTTTTTTTT
>NW_022196895.1:5132638-5155473 GCF_008632895.1 Mastomys coucha | reverse complement strand
AGGTTACAATGACATTTGAATAACATAAGCAATTCGGGAGGAGTCAGGAAGAGTCCAAACAAAGTCAAAGGGGAAGTCAAAGGGAAGCTGGGTGCTGGGCTGAAGGTGATGGCTCAGGGCATCCTGCAGGTCTGGACTCCGGGGGAATGGCTGGAGGCACAGTCCACGGTGGGGGAGGAGGTCAACAACAGATGTCCTCAGGGTGTAGACTTGCCAGCCAGCAGGTGTAGTTTCCTCTGGAATCCTCGAAGGCAGAACTCAGAGTAGTGAGCCTTTGTTTCAGGCACAGCAGGCGTTCACAAGCTCCGGTGTCTTTCAGCTGAGGCCGAAGGGAGGGACCCAACATCTGTGTACTTAAGACACTCTTATTTTCACCTTACTAAGACATTTGTGAAACCCCACAAGCAAAATTTTCTGTGATGATTTCTTAGTTAATACATGTAACTTCAACCTATACTAATCTTATTACTCTGATGCCATAGTAAACCTTGCCCTTTATTCATTTCTTTTTCAAATTCACCGTATGTTGTATTCTGTTTACCCTACACTCCCCAGGTCCCAGTTAACTCTGAGTACTAAGTGCTGTTAATATTCACAGCCCTCTGAAATGCTCACACCCAATGAGACAACTGGGCCAGCATGCTGAGGTCCGGAGGGTTTACATTAACTTTGCAATGCCTTATCCAGTCATTGTGTTCTAGGGCAATGTCCTGTCCCCTCTTCCAGCTTAATATGGACATTTTCACTTACTTACTTGCCTGCATTATTTTTAATGACATTACCTTACTTTTATGTCTGCTTAGTATTTCTTTTCCTGAGATGCTCAGGCTAGTGTGTTAACTACACTGAGTTAGAGCAATAAAATATCCTTCTCATTTTCTTTAAAGTAAGCTGGTGCACCTTAGCCTAAGGATATCACACTCAGTTCTAAGCATGTACAGAGAAGATACCTCAGTACTCTCCTAACAGGAGAATCCAAAGCAAAGTACCCTTATCTTTGAAAATGAAACACAGATTCAATTTGCTATTTAACTGGAGTTCACTGAAAAACAGCATTGCTTAAGCTGGCAATGTATTACATGATTTAGTTGGTGATAGTTCTTTCCTATATGAGAAGACTTGTGCTCCATCCTTATTGATCACAGTGGGGAGGGGGTGGTAAGTAAGGAAAAGAGGCATGGACGGAAGGAAGAGAAAAGAATTACTGGACAAGCTTGAGGATTGAGATTCTGATTCTCAGAGCCCACCAAATACCTAATGAGTGTGGCTGCCTTGTGTAATACAAACATCAGATGACAAAGAGGAGGGGTCCCCAGAGCAAACAGGCTTGTGAGTCTAATCATTGTGTTTCACTAGGAGACCCTCCCTCAGTGAATACAGTAGAAGATCAGTAAGGAATGACTCTAACACCAACTTTTGGCTTCCACACACACACATGTTTATTGTGAAAAAGAATTTCTATAAAGAAGTTCTTTATAAACCTCTATAGAAGTTGATTGACCAATTAAAATGTCAATGACTGTAGAGAGTTTGAAATGTTTTAGAACCATAAATTATATTAAATGCAATAAACCATATTAAATGCAATATATTTTTGGCTGTCTTTAACCTACTGAGTAGCCATTCCCTGTTCCAATCTGTGTTGGGCTGAACAACCTAATACTAGACACTCAAACTATACAGACATACCCAAAGGCCAAGCTGCTGGAGGCAATTCCTCAATTGAGTTTCCTTTCTCCCAGGTGATTCTAGTTTGTGTCAGGTTGCCAAAACTAACCAGCACACTAGACTTAATTTTATTTTTAATTTCATTCTCTCTCTCTCTCTCTCTCTCTCTCTCTCTCTCTCTCTCTCTCTCTCTCTCTCTCTCTTTCTGCAGATAAGCAATACATAGTTGAAAGGAACCAGGTGCATAAGTCCCTGGTGGTTAGTACTGTCACTCCAGCAACTCTGACTGCTTACTTGGGTGTGTCCTTGATCTACTAGGATGGAGCAGAGAGGACATGATGCCTGATCCTCTAAAGGAGGAACTGTTCTTTGCCTCTGCCTGCCCTCTGCCTTCATTATGAAAATACTAGCCACCACTTTGAAGAAATAAAGGTGTATTCTGCACGATATACTGATAAATATTTTTAAAAGAAATAAAAAAGTTTCATCTTACTGTTATTTGTTTTTTCAGTCGTGGAGGAATCTTAGACCTCATACATGTAACAGGGACTATAACCATTCACTCAGGAAGAAAGACAACCGAAGCAGACCCTGTGCCTGATTTCCAGACTGCCAGACTTCAACTGTCAGGCTGCCAAAACAACAGATTTAGGTACTGTGATTTCCCCAGGAGTCTCATGCTGGAAGGAGGAAAAGGCTGAAGCCTGCTGCCAGACAGGAGGGAAGCTGTCTCCCACAAAGATTTTACAGAGTTCTGACAAAACAATGTATCAGGAGAGACAAGAGCTGAGGCAGTAATGACTGACAGGCCAACACCTTAAGCAGGACTGCTTAGCTATTCCCTTACCCTCTATTAGACCCAAATCTCATGTCAGAACCTTGAAGACAGACTTGGGGGAGGGTCACTGGACCCCCTTGCTTTTTCTTCTTTCAAATGGGGCTATATTTATTTATTTTCTTTGCTTTTTTCACTTTATTTGGCCTTTTGGGAATGGGAGGTCAAGCCCAGGGTCCAGACTCTGACAAACCACTCAGGTAACAGTTCTGTATCCCTGAGCTCTGTCTCAGCACATAGGAAGCAATTTAGAGACAGTTTTAAGTTGTTGGAAGCTACCATTTAGATGCACATTTGATGGTTTTAGCTTTGGGGAGCCGCAGCTGCCACCATATATATATATATATATATATATATATTGAACACCTGGTCTCAGGCCAGAGCAGAGAGCATTGATAAACGAGCCCTTAGTTGGAAAAGCTGAGTGCCTCTAGTTTGTGATGCAAGCTGGCATGATTTCTCGTAGCCTATTATGCTTTGCCACGTAGCCGATGCTGATTGAGACCAGGGAAAGTATTTAACCCATAAGGGCTGGGGGCTGGATATAGACAGGAGTAAGTATGTAGATATAGAAGTAAGATGTTTGTAAGAATAGGAGTAAGTAAGATGTAGGAGATAAAAGTAAGATGTTTGTAAGATAGAAGAAGTAAGATAGAAATAAGTAAGATGTAATTCGTAAGATGTAAGAAGAAGATATGGAAGAATATAGAAGAAGCTAGAGAAGAAGCAAGATTACAAGGTTCCAGATTAAACTGCTTGGAGAAGAGCTCGTTGTTGCCTCCTTATTTCCGCTGGATGGAAAGGCGGCTGACATTTAGCCATTGGGGTACTTTAATGGGCATGAATTCCAGCAAGCATTGAATTCTTAAATTGACTTCTCCAGGTTTTTCAAAGAGACAGTTTTGAGGGGTTTGCAATTTTTGTTTTTGTTCTGGTTAAAGTATCTTGGAGACTTGAGAGATGGCTTAATGGTTAGGAGCCCATACTGCCCTTTCAGGGGAGCAGCATTCCATTTTCAGTTCCCTTGTCAGGCAGCTCACAACCATCTGCAAGTCTGATTCCAGGTGACACTGTCTTCTACCCTCTTTTGGCACTTGAGCACACATGAGAACACACACATACACACACAAATTGAGAGAGAGAGAGACAGAGAGAGACAGAGGGAGACAGAGAGAGACAGAGAGACAGAGAGACAGAGAGAGAGAGTTAGGAATGCATGAAATTAATCTTGTAAAGATATTCTCACTAGTTTACATTTTTATTTTTTTCCTCTGCCCTAACTCAATATATTGCTTTCCATGCAAACTATAATAATCAAAAGCAAAAAAGATAAAGGAAAGAAAGTAAAGGGCATGAGAACTGAAGAGGAAAAAAGGAAAATAAAAAGGAAACTTAAGGACTATGTCTTGGTTGCTGAGGAGGAATATAAACTGGATCTCTTAACCACCATATCATGAATGGGAAATCAGATCCCCTTTCTAGGCTCATGCTTGCTAGACATAGTCTCTCTTTACTATAGCAAAACTGCACCTGAACACAGGCAACCAGGAAACTGGTTGGAAAATTCTCACAACATTGCTTTGCTGGCTACTATTGAATTGGTGCTGGGCAAGCTTTATCTTGGCAATGCATCCTTGGGCAACTTTTTTGCTTTCTCTATAGAGAGCTGTGGATTCTAGCTTTCAGAAGTGAACTATAGGTCAAGTAGAAGCTCAAGGAGTCTGACAAAAGCAGGACTTTAAAGAGGTGAATTGTCTGGCCCCTCTCCCCTGCCTTAGTTTGAAAACTACCTTTCTTTACATGAGCTGTAGACAAAAACAAAACATTTTTACCCAAGTAATACCAATTAAAATTTTCATACAATTCTCACCTTTATATTTTTAGAGATTTGGCCTTTCAGTTGATATTTAGCATTTACATTCACAGTTAGTTGAGTTTAAAATAATTTCCAGAGACATCTATTGATCATTCTAACATTCTTGGCAATCTGACACCGCATAAGAAAAGAGAATATTATGTAGCCACACTTCTGTGCTAGTTACTGCTATAAACATTCAGTCATTAAAATAAGATAATTTGTGACATTACTACTAAAACAAGAACAAGAGGGTTAACTTGCCTTAGGTAATCCTGTTAGTAAGTGGTGCCTCAGAATTAGAACATAATCTAGTGAAGGGGGAATCCCTTCCCTGTCTACACATCTGTTTCTCCCAGTGTTTGCCTTGCCGTTGCTGTAGACAGGTGCATTCTTCCCTTCCACCTTCTTCCCACACGTCATTCATGTAAGTCCAAGGTTTCGGCTTTGGTTTTGAGTTTCTGCAAAGGAAAAGTTCAAGAAACATTGGACCTCCTATCTCCCATATGCATGCACCTCCTTTTTCTTCCGATGTAGTGGTTAAATTTCCCTAGTTCTCACAGAGTAAATGCAGGAACATGTTCTAGAACTAACACATACCCATCTACCAACTTAGGTGACCTCATAACATGAAAGAGCAAAGACAGAGGTCACCATATTATTAACACACTGTGTCCAGCACATAACACTGGACCCTGTAGCCTTCAACAGTGCAGTGCCTTACTCTTAAATATTATACGTAGAAGCAATGGGTTTGAAACAAGGAGATTGTACACACACACACACACACACACACACACACATTTACATATATACATATATTTACACATATACACATATTTACATATATACATATATTTACACATATACATATTTATGTGTGTATGTATGTATGTATGTATGTATGTATATTTGAAACAAAATCTTATGTTTTCTAGTTCCAGTTTCAGGATGTCCACAAAAATCACTATATAGCTTAGGATCCTTTTTCTTTCACTTCCTAAGTACTTGGATTACATGTATATATCACTATAACTGCTTTATGCAGTGATAGGTACAGAATCTAGGGCTTCATGAATACTACATGAACATTCTACCATCTAAGCTGCATCTCCTGCAAACTGATAAATCTTGTAACTCACAAATTAAGTAAATGTACTAGAATTTTCCCCAAGTTTATAACCACTCTAAAGTTATACATTTCTGTTAGTAAAATGAAACTGTTGAAACTGTTATTCCCCTAACACTGAATAAGAAGCATTGATCAATCACATCTCCATCCAAAAGAAAGGGATGTATAGGCTATTTTGCTATGGTCTATAGGGTACTACCCAGATGAATAATTTGACTCTTAATCCCCAACTGAGGGCTTTCAGAAAGTTAGAACTTTGAAAGAATCTGAGATTGTGAGGGTTTCACCTTCCTGAATGTAGTCAATGTTCTTATGAGAAAGCTCTGATAGACTTTTCTCACCTGTTCTCCATGTGTGGAAAAAGAAAAGGCACTATCCCTCTCCAGACAATCTGCCAGCTTCCTAGAATGCAGGACTCTGAATATTAAAATTCTCTTGTTTATAAATTATCCAGCCTAAGGAATTTATTACAACAGCCAATATGGCTGAAGGCAGGAGTTGGCACACAGGAGTAAGAAAAGGCTGTAACAGACACAGATACAGATTGGGTTACAGTGGAAGCTGGAAGAAGTGACAGATAAAAGCTGGAAAGAGAATGATTTGCCATGATCAGAGACTCAAGGGTGAGTTTGGCAAAAGCCCATATTAAGAAAAAGATCCAAAGAGAACTCCTTGGCCTAGAGTTTGTAGTGACCTAGGTGAGGGACTCTCTAGAATTCAGATGGGAAAACCATGCTGGTGGGTTGTCAACAGGAGCTGAAAAGTTGTCTTACAAATGGACATGACAAGGTAGCTGTTTTTGACAGAGCTGCCAAGAACTGACCAAATTAAGTTCACTATCAGATGCTTTGTGGAAAGTCACAATACAAGTAAAGCAATTGGGTATTTGATGAGAGAAGCAAGTTGATGAAGTGTTGAAGGTGGGATATAGCTGCTTCTTCCAAAATCTAAAAATAAAGAAATAATGTAAATACAGAATTTATGATCAAAACAAGGATGGATGACATGGCTCATTAGGTAAGGACACTTGTAGCCAAGCTTCACAACCTGAGTTTGATGCCAAGGACCCCCATGGTAGAAGGAGAGAATTGATTCCAAACAATTGTCCTCTGACGCCTATATATGCATTTGCTGACAGCATTTCTGGGGAGATATGAACAAACACCCACTAATCCCAGATAAATGACTGATGTGAGATCACAGTAAGAATACCAACAAAGTCCAACTTGGTGAACTAATAATTTTTTAATTGGGGTTACTAACAGAACTGTGAGTGACAGGTTGCTTACAGGAGCAGGAATTACTCAAAAGCAGCTATATCACCAAAAACTTACCATAGCATAAGTATAGGCTCATAAAATCAATAAATAGCTTATATTAGTCCCTAAATAGCATACAGGATTTTTCAAAGGTCAGAGTTTTTTTCCAGGTAACACAGTTAGCTCAGCAGTTCAGAGTGTAACTTATAAATAACACAGTTGCTCTGAGCCTCTCCCAGTCAGCTTACCTTGTCTGTCTCTCACAGGTAGTTTGGCTGGTCTCTGATGGTCAACCACAATTATTGCCTATATAACTTCAGGGAATGAGGGATCTTATGCATAATGTAAGTTTCAGAGATTACTTGATTTAGTTATTTCTTAATGAGTCTATTAGGATTTCCTGAGTATTAAGAAATATCTTTTATAACATCTTGCTTCTTAACGAAGATAGGGGCTTCAACTTGAGATTTTGGAGGAAGTTGCTAGAAAACATAGCAGACATACTCACACATACACACTAACTAAATAAAATATGTGTGCCCTTCCCCCAGCCTTGAGCAGGCTAAACAGACTTTAATTGTTTGCCACAGTTGGTCTTCTGCTGACCTGGGTGGAGTCTTCCACCTTGCTACACCTGCAATTCACTAGAGGAGCAGACTGCCTACTGAGCTTGCTTTGCAATATAATCCAGCTGAAATAAAGGATGGGTTTTCCCTATATAAATGCAGAGCTGAAAATTAAACATTGAGCCTTGATCAGAAACCTTTGGTTTGGCTTCATCCTTCTCTTGCCCACCTGCCCTTTTTCATTTCCAGCCTCTTTTTCAGGTATACCAAGTTCAACCAAAGCTTCTGGATGGACATCTAAAATTATGTTTTAAAGGGAAGCAGAACATAAAGATTCAGAAAGTCCTGGATCTGCCACACAGTAAGAAGACAAATTCAGGAGAACACACTAAGGGCATTTGCAAATGAGCATTTGATGGGAGTGTCATGGGAAAGTAAAGAATTGATGTTCATCTCAACAAGGGAAAGTGAGCCCACCTGGCATTCTGGCAATCTTTGGGGTATATTCTAAGGTTACTCATTACAGACTCCCAAATGCCTTTGGATTGAGGTGATTCTAAGATCCACCCTGAAATATAGTGAAATATACTTCTTGTCCATTGGGATGGTATGAAAAAGAATGACCTCTATAGACTTATAGGGAGCAGAGTTATTGGAGGTGTATTCTTGTTAAAGGAAATGTGTCAGTTGGGTGTAGTCTTTGTGGTTTCAAACGCCTTATTATCTCTTCAGTGGCTTACCATCTCTTCAAACTGCCTATGGATCCAGACATAGAACTTTCAGCACCATGTCTGCCTGCTTGTCACCATGCTTTCTGCCATGATGACAATGGACTAAACTGATGAACTGTAAGCTAGCCTCAATTAAATGTTTTCCTTTAAAAGAGTTGCTATGGTCACAGTGTCTCTTCACAGAAACAGAAACCATAACTACAACAGCTTCTGTAGTCATGGTAAAGCAGGCCAGGTGTGACTCAGGCTGATATACCAGAGGATCCAGGCATCAAACTTTGGCTAAGTCCTGCCATATGATGTTAACTATGAAAATACACAGCATGAGATGTGGAAGAAAGCAAACAAGCAGCAAGAACTGCTACTATAGAGTGCTACACGAAAAAGGTCTATTGATCTCCAGAGAGCCTTATGAGAGTATCTCCCAGAATTGCACATATATGGCCATATTCATGATCCCAGACAGCAAGCTCTCAGGCATATAATGTGAAGAGCAGTGGGCACCAGGCTGAAAACTGTGAAAGTTGCCTTGAAGATTTGGTAGACAAAGCCAGGCCACTCAGTACCACCTGGAGCACTGAGAGCGAATCTGCTGGCCCAGTGTTTCTGAAAAGTGAGACATGGTGTCAAAGATTTAACATCATGACCTCAATACATAATTCAGTTGGTAAAGTGTTTGCCTAGCATACAAAAGTCCTGGGGTTGGTTGTAAGCATTGGATTAATAGGCATGATTATATACACCTGTAATTCTAGCACTGAAGTATATCAGAAATTCAAGGTCATCTCTGTCTTAGTATGACCGAAGCCTATTGAACTACATAAGACTGTCAACTGTCTCAAGAACAAAAAGTAAAAAGAAAATATTTATTATCATTCTCCTCGTTGAAGTCCCTTCTTGCTTGCTTTTTGCTTTTTTCCAGATGAAGATGTCTACCCAGTGCTTGCTCCCTAATTTTATTTTGGAAATCAGTGATTTGCTTGATTTCACAGGCCCAAAGCTAGAGATTCATTTCTCTCAGGGTAAATCACATCTTGCAGCTCAGATGAGAGACTCTAGATTTCTAAGGAGATCCCAAAATTCAGACACTTGTTAACAGAGTGGATGTATTCTGTGTAAGGAACCAGAAAATTCATAGTAGAATCCTGACATTTGATTGTCAGTGTATGTCTTATGTACTTGTATACATTCTTCTTGTCTCATGTAGGTCAGCTGACCTAGAGCTGATTTAAAAGCCAAGGATGATTTTGAATTATATCCACTACCAAAGCACTAGTATTATAGGCATGTACTGAGATGCAGGGGATCAACTCAGGAATTTCAGGCCTATGCATACTAGTCAAGTCCTCAACTAACTGAGCTACAGCCCTGGACTTATTTGAATAAATGTAACCCCTAAGTGATGTTAGCAGGGGGGACTATTGGGAAGTGATTAAGTCATAATGGCTAGGTTTGTTGAATAGGATTACCATTCCCAACCGAATAAAGGAAGCCTCATGCAGTGCAAACTTTTGTTCTGAGATTAGAGACCAAGAAGAAGACTCCCAGCAGACCCTGATCTTGTGACACCTCTCTACCGAGACTTGACTTCAAACTAGAACACCCAATTCATGCTGTATATAAATCTCCCAGAGATTTATTTGTGAAGGAGAATGCAGACTCAGACACACTCAGTGCTACAGAAATCAAGAAGTGGGGATAAAATACCCATTTAAAAAGCAAACAAACAAACAAACAAACATGTGGGCTTTTAGAGTGCAGCAAAATGTCTAAAATAGACAATGAAATGTCTGCTTGCCTAGATTTTGTGAAGTCCTTCCTCTCCAGAAATTTGTAACTTGCATTTTTCTCTTACATTTTAAATATTTACTTTTATGTCCTCATTCTGGCTTCTTAGTTTCATTTGGTGTGTATTCATTTAATTTAAGAAGATGTAGCATAGGGCCTTAATGCACGTTACGCAAACACTCTCCACTGGAGCTTACTTCGAAGTTTGGTTTCCATTCCTGCAAATTCATAGGTGCTTCAAGTTGAAATGCTTGTGTATAAGTGTACCACAGCATAGAGTAGCAATAAAGATTCTTTTGGATCCAGGCGAAGCATTCAAGCCTACTTGAACACCCAGCATGCTTAAGTTTTGATTTTAGAATTCTCATGCTTCAAAAGTATAAGAAAATGGAGTCTCATTCTTTATTAACTACCTGGTCTTGGTTGTTTGTTATAGCATAAAAAGATTATACAAACATGAATATAGAATTTATCCTTATCGATGTGTCCTACCCCACCCAATTTTCTCTAGATGGTTGCAGAGTTAGCTACAAGCAAGTCTTCAGCAGCTCTCCTTCAGTTTCCAGTGTCAGCTTTGTTTAGTGAGGAACATTATCTACTTACAGATAACTAGTTATTCTCATCAACAGGTCTTTGGAATTACTTCCACTGTCCTTTTCTAAATACTCTAAATTTTCTTTAGTAAATTCATTTGTAACTAGAAAAATGTTACCAATAAAATAAAAAAATTCTTAAACTTCTGAACTTATGCCAGTTTTGTGAAATCCAAAGGAAACTCCATTTCCCCAAATTCCAAAAGGCAGAAAAGCCAAACGGCTGTCCATAATACCTATTATCATACCAAAATACCTGCTGGCCTCCAGGCTCCCTGAATATCACAAGTACCTGTTGCATATTTCAAAGTCTAGTCTAGTATCTAATTATTCTCATTTCCTTCCTTACATAAACTCTTTCCAGCTCACCACCTTTCCTCCCCGAAGCTATTTATTTTTCTTATAACTTCTGCTATTTCACTATGTTTGTTTGGTTTCTCTCTGTCCTTCTTTTATCCCCTCTCTGTCTCTCCCTTCACATTCTCTAATCTCTCTCTTTTTATGTTCTTCTCCATCTCCCTCCCTCTCTCTCTCTTCTGCTCTTGCTTCTCTGATGCCCATGTCTAGTCTGCTGGCCATTTTCGGTCGACTACTTTCTCTCTGCCTTGTACTTTTCCAGAAGGCTCTGACTATCTCTCATATCTACAATAGAAATCTTGATGGCAACCATACATAGAATGGTGATGTTGTCAGTTTATACAAATTAATTATGACAAAAGTATTTTGTCCTGTTACCTTTTAACACTGTTAGTAATGGAAATCATATATATATAGAGAGAGATATAGCTATAGATATAGATATAGATATATAGATAGATAGATAGATATAGATATATATATAGATAGATAGATTTATAGATGACAGATGGATAGATGAATAAATGGATGGATGATACATGGATAAATAGGTGATAGGTAATAAAAGGAAGATAGATATATGTCACATATGGATTTGAAAAGATTAATGAATAGGTGAGAAGGGAATAGATGATAGATTGATAGGTGATCAAGGGTACATGAATAGATATGATACATGGATGATAAGCAGAAAGATTTACAATATAAACAAAGATATCTTAAAATGTATGTTCTAAGCAGGTTGTCAACATGCTATACATACATGTCATATAGTATTCCTACATACACACACACACACACACACACACATACACTCACACACACACACACACACACACACACACACACATTTAATATATAACTGATCCCTCTGACAGTAGTCTTGAGCATTTCATTTCAAATTTAAGATTGCAGCCAGCCTGGAAGATCTTTGGATATGCAAATCTGAGCTTATCAATTCTTGCTTAAAATCTTCCATTTTGTTTATAAAAAGAGAGAGAGAAGAACTATGTTTAGTGGGTGTGTGGTAAGGTGTGGACTAAGGCCTCCTTGTGGGCCCATGCTGAGGCTTCCCTTCCCCATGAGGTACCAGCCACAAGATGGTATAGTATAGAATAGAGTTTATTCAGGGCATAGGATGGATAGTTAGAGGGTAGAAGAGACAGAGAAAGGCAAAGAAAGAGAGAGTAGAGGAAATCCATTCCTTAAAATTGTATGTGCTCTGAGGCTGAAGAGATGACTCCATGTTTAAAAGCACTAGTTTCTCTTCCAGAGGACCTGGCTTCAATTCCCAGCACCCACATGGCAGCTTACAGTTGTCTGTAACTCCCATTCCAGAGGATCTGACACCCTCATACAAATATGCATGCAGTCAAATCACCAATGTGCATAAAATAAGTTTAAAAAAACATCTGTGCTCCATCAGCACCCATGTATACTCCACTTAGTGTAACTACATTAAAAATAACCTTCTTGGGGATAGAGATGTGGCTTAGTTGGTAGCTTCGCCACTTATATATGAAGCCTTGGGTTTCTGTGGTATGCACACTCTTAATCCCAACACTCAGTAGGTGGAGGCAGAATTCAAGGTGATCCTTAGCTACACCATGAATTCAAAACCAGCCTGGCATACATGATATCCTGTCTCAAATAAACTAATAACTTTCTTTGCTGCTATTGCTTACAAATTTGAAACTTTTATGTCCAAATATGTGATATGCTTATAGTTTCTTATATGGTTCTCATACACACATCATCATCATCATCATCATCATCATCATCATCATCATCATCATCATTTTTT
The DNA here is from genome assembly GCF_008632895.1 of Mastomys coucha. Classification (NCBI taxonomy): domain Eukaryota; kingdom Metazoa; phylum Chordata; class Mammalia; order Rodentia; family Muridae; genus Mastomys; species Mastomys coucha. Next base: position 5,142,885 of record NW_022196895.1, on the reverse strand, counting down.
TGGTTATCCAAGAGTTAAAAATCTCTATGAGCTTTGTAAAGCCACGGTTTTCTTCAGCAACACTATTCTGTTAGAGTTCTGTTTGCCCAGAGACAATTGTATCTTCCCATTTGCTGACCATTTCTTTATCATCCTGATCATTTTACCAGACTCTCCACTTGTTAATAGAAATTGTATGGATACTTTCATTTAGAGAAAAGTTCAATACATTCTGGGTGAAGGCAGAAGTCAGAAAGAGAGAGGGCTGTGTTGGGAAGGGTGGTGCCCTGAATATGGGGGAAGATAGTTTAGGACAAGTTAACCAGCCCCGCACAACCCCTTGACAAAGCCACTGGCTAATCTTGCAAAGAATACCTTCAAGATATGCATCTTGAAGTGTGATCAGAACTTGCCTTTCTGTGTTTGTTTTCAACCTAGTAGCTTCTCAGGACAAAATGACAAAGATATTCTCCTTCTTTGTTGAAAAGTTGGAAGTACTGATTTGCATGCCAAAGGGAAGCCTGCAGGCAGAGTGGCCCTCTCTGGGGATCAGTGGGACCCGCAGCTGGAGACTGACAGGTACTAGTCAAGACAGACCAAAGCTGGCCTGCAAGGACTCCAGGAAGAGGCAGGCTCTCTAGGGCAGTCAGAAGCTCAAGGTCAGAGAGGTTGTGGTTTGCAAAGTTAGTAAAGAGGAAAATTAACCTGTGGATGTGAGGAGAACCAGAATATTTAAATATCTCTTCTTTTCATCTTGCTGTCCAGGTGGCAAGGTCACAATTCTAGAATCATCTTCTTTCCAATAAGAATACAAGTGACAGCTCTCTGATATAGCTGTCTCCTGAGAGGCTCTGACAGTACCCCACTAATACAGAAATAGAGGCTCTCATCCATCCATTCAACTGAGCACAGGGTCGCCAGTGAAGGAGCTAGAGAAAGGACCCAAGGAGCCGAAGGGTTTGCAGCCCCTTAGGACAAACAACAATATGAAATAACTAGTACTCTCAGAGCTCCCAGGGACTAAACCACCAACCAAAGAGTACATATGGTGGAACTAATGACTCCAGCAGCATATGTATAGCAGAGGATGACCTAATCAGTCATCAATGGGAGGAGAAGCCCTTGGTCCTGTGAAGGTTCTATGCCCCAGTGTGTACGGGAATGCCAGGACCAGGAAGCAGGAGAGGGTGGGTTGTTGAGCAGGGGGAGGGGGGAAGGAAGGAACAGGTTTTTTTTTTTTTTTCAGAGAGGAAACCAGGAAAGGAGATTATCAAATGGAATGTAAATAAAGAAAGTATCTAAGAGAGAGAGAGAGAGAGAGAGAGAGAGAGAGGGGGGGGGGGGGGGGAAGGAACGAAGGAAGGAAGAATACAAGTGACAGCTCTCAAATCGATACCCTGATTCCCATAGACAATATTATGGATTCTTTGCAACCATCATTTGTGGAAAAGATTTTCGTCAAAAATTACAGATACTTCAATTGACTCTGAGGCACCTGGCCTCAGAAAGGAATACAGATGAATTTACTGTAATTGTTATTTCTTCTCCTGGGACAGAGAGATGTGCCTTACTATTTTGGCTTAAATGTATGTTCAGAGAAGCAGCACCTCATACCAGTCCATTACCAAAGCCTTCCAGGAGTCAGAGCAAAGAGATGACAACAATGACAAAGCTATAGCTGGACATTTTAGCAGTATCTGCTGCTATGCAGAGGTATAGTACACGTTTTATGATAGAAAAAAAAAACTAATGAAAAATACTCCATTTATTTGAACAATTTAAATAAATAGATTAAATTTCTTCTTCCAGAATAGAGTTTCCAAACATGAACAATTATACACACAAATGTCATTTGTTTCCACTGTATTCACACACATGCAGTTCCATGTGGTTGGATTTTAGGAGAGCAACAGATACACTAGTGGCGGGTGGCAGCAAAGAGGGAAGAGGAGCAGTTGACATTAGAGGTTCTCATCACTGATACTGTTGATACATTTGGCTGTAGAAGAAGGTCCTATATGGCTTGAGTAGCTTGTTACCAGTTAGTGCCCCTGAGCCTATTGGTGAATGTTTTAGTCAGAGTTCTCTAGATTAGAACCAATGTAAGAAAGGGGGCACTTGCTAGATTGGCTTACATGATGTGGGCTGGGTATTCCAACAATTGTCATCTATACTCTATGTGATATGCAGGAAAGTAGAAAGTATACTAACTAGTAGAATAAACAGAGTTTTATTGTATTGTGCTGAGGATCATCACACAAGGTTCATAATCTAAATTCCTAACTATGGTCCTAAGCCTATCTTCCCCAAGGCTGACGGTTAGTCCAGTCTCTATCAGAAGTCTCTGATTTGAGGGTCAGGATCTTGAGGGATATTCTTCAGCTGCAGAGTGAATCAAGGTGGCCTCTCTTCAGATGTACATATCACACTATCGCTCTTAGTCTCTGCTTATATGATGGTCAGTGGACATCATGGGGCGGTAAGACTGTGTCTGGTTATCTTTAATGAGTGGTGTCACTAGTTTCAGGTCACTGTGTACATCCTTGAGAGTAGTAGGGTTCCTGACTAAGTTAGCCTTTTTCCTTCTTTCCTTCCTTCCTTCCTTCCTTCCTTCCTCCCTCCCTCCCTCCCTTCCTTCCTTCCTTCCTTCCTCCCTTCCTTCCTTCCTTCCTTCTTTCCTTCCTTCTTCCCTCCCTCCCTCTCTCTTTCTTTCTTTCTTTCTTTTCAAATATTTTTATTTTTTTGTTTTTTGAGACAGGGTTTCTCTGTGTAGCCCTGGCTGTCCTGGAACTCACTCTGTAGACCAGGCTGACCTCGAACTCAGAAATCCACTTGCCTTTGCCTCCCAAGTGCTGGGATTAAAGGCGTGTGCCACCACGACCCAGCTTCTTTTCAAATATTTTATTTATTAGGCCACATATCCACACATGTGCTTACTGGATCTTTAAAAGAGTTCTGTAAGGTACAGTTTAAGAATCTCCAACCTGAAATGTGAGCTACTGTGTGTCAGTTTGTTGCTTGGCCTTTTGTTTGTGGGATAAATGGATGAATGAAATGATGTAAAAGGAAGGAAGGAGACAAGCAGTGGTGGCTCACACCTTTAATCACAGCACTCAGAGACAGGCAGGTAGGTCTCTGAGTTCCACGCCAGTCTGGTCTACAGAGTGAGTTCCAGGACAGCAAGGACCACACACAGAAATCATGTTTTGAAGAATCAGAACTAAAGCAATAACAAAGAGGAGGAGGAGGAAGAAGAAAAAGGAAGAACAGGAAGAGGAGGAGGCAGAAGAAAGGTTCATGTTAGCTTATTAGTTTCAAGCTTTCAGCCCATGGACACTTGGACCCACTGCTGTGGGTCTATAGAATGTAGAGTGTCATGGCAGAGAGGGTGAACAAGCAGAGCTTCTTACTTTATGGCGTTTAGGAAGTACAGAGAGTGGGGAGGGAAGGGGAGAGAGGAAGATGGGGAGAGAGAGAGAACCAGGAAGGATCCAGAGACAAGGTCCTCTTCAACCTACTTCTTCCAACAGGAAACCATCAAGGGACTAATCCAATGATTCAGTCAAATCCCTTAGGAACAAGTCACCACCAAGAAGTCTCACTATCAATTAGCAGCAAAGCCTTTAACGAGTAAGCCTTTCAGAGGATAACATAACATGCTTCCAATCCCAATATTTCTGAGCCCTCACAGACACCATACTGAAGATCACCATACCATGAAATGTGTTTTAAGAGCCCCATTTGCTGCTTTCAATCACAAAACTATTAAAAATGCTGTCTAGGATTACCTTTAGGCTTCATGAAAAGGTGTATATAAAATATAATTGAATTTAACCCCCAAATTATCAATGTAGATGTAACATAGTCATTAAATCATAATTTAAAGAATCTGATCATATTCATGATTTCAACTCCTCTTGCCCCTCTCTGCTTCTCCTCTCTCCCCCTCTCCTCTCCTCTGTAGCTCAGGCTAACATAGAACTTGTGATACCTGCTCAGCCTTGCCAATTGCTATACATCATCACATCCAGATTCCCAACAATTTTGATTAGTTTGACTAAGCTATCTTTACATGTCTTAAGGTCATTTTTTATTATGCTCATTATACCCAGAAAGTCTGATATTTCATTAGCTGCTTTGTCCACAGAGTTGGATGATTTGGCAGTCACAGTCTGGCACTGAAGACCTTTTATATTTTATATATATATATATATATATATAATGTAAATTATAAATTAGAAATTATATATAATTATAATGTAAATTATAAATTATAAATTATATATAATTACAATGTAAATTATAAACTATATATATAATATATATGTATGGTATTTTATGTATCTAGATTTCAAATGTTATTTCCTCCTCTGGAGCCCCTCCTCCTGCTTCTATGAGAATGCTTCCCTACACCACCCACCCACTCCTACTTCACTAACCAAGCACTCCCCTACATTAGGGAATCAAGCCTTCAAAGGACCAAGGTCCTCTCCTCCCATTGATGCCAGAGAATGCCATCTTCTGCTACATATGCAGCTGGAGCCATGAGACCCTCCAAGTATACTCTGTTTGGTGGTTTAGTTCCTAGGAGCTCTGGGGCGGGATCTGTTTGGTTGATATGATTGTTCTGCCTATGGAGTTGTAAACCCCTTCAGCTCCTACTGTCCTTTCTCTAACTCCTCCATTGTGGACCCTGTGCTCAGTCCAATAGTTGGCTGCAATCATCTACCTCCAAATTTGTCAGGCTCTATCAGAGCCTCTCAGGAGACAGCTATCTCAGGCTCCTGTCAGCAATCACTTCTTGGTATCTACAGTAGTGCCTGGGTTTGGTGGGATAGATCCCCAGGTGGGGCAGTCTCTGGATGGCCTTTCCTTCAATCTCTGCTTAACACTTTGATCCATATTTCCTGTAGACAGGAGACATTCTGGGTTAAAAATTTGGAGATGAGTGGGTGGGCCCATCTCCCAACCTGGGCCTTGACTAATCTCTGCATATGGTCTCTACAGGTTCTCCCTCCCCTTTGTTGGGCATTTCAGATAATGTCATACCTGTTTGGTCCTGGGAGCCTCTTGCTTTTCTGGCACCTGAAACTTAATGGTGTCTATCCCAAGTTCTGCATCCCCCATTGCTACACACCTCTGTTTAACTTCCTGACCCTCTGTACATCATCCCTGTCTCCTCCCATACCTAATCCAACCCCTCTTTTCCCCCCTACCTTTCCTCTCTTTCTCCCAAGTCCCTCCTACCCTGTACCTCCCTTGAATATTTTGTTCCCTCTTCTAAGAAGGATTGAAGCATGCACATTTTAGTCTTCCTTCTTCTTGAGCTTCATATGGCCTGTGAATTGTATCTTGCTTATTCTGAGCTTTTGGGCTAATATCCACCATGTGTGTTCTTTTGTTAGTTGTTACTGGGTATCACTCAGGATGATATTTTCTAGTTATATCCTTTTGCCTAAGTATTTCATGAAGTCATTGTTTTTAATAGCTGAGTTGGTCTTCTTCTTGTGTCCTGGATTTCCTGGATGTTTGAGTTAGGAGCTTTTTGCATTTTGCATTTTCTTTGATTGCTGAGTTACTATTTTCTATGGTATCTTCTGCACCTGAGAGTCTCTCTTCTATCTCTTGTATTCTCTTGGTGATGCTTGCATCTGTGACTCTTGATCTCTTTCTTAGGTTTTCTATCTTCAGAGTTGTCTCCCTTTGTAATTTCTTTATTGTTTCTATTTTTTAGATCCTGGATGGTTTTGTTCAATTCCTTCACCTTTTTGCTTGTGTTTTCCTGTAATTCTGTAAGGGATTTTTGTGTTTCCTCTTTAAGAGCTTCTACCTGTTTATCTGGGTTCTCCTGTATTTCTTTAAGGAAGTTGTTTATGTCCTTCTTAAACTCTTCTACCATCATTGTCAGATGTGATTTTAAATCTGAATCATGCTTTTCCAAGTGTGTTGCAGTATCCAGGACTTGCTGTCTTGGGAGAACTTGGTTCTGATTAAACTAACTAGCCTTGGTTTATGTTGCTTAGGTTTTTGTGCTTGCCTCTTGCCATCTGGTTATCTCTGGTGTTAGTTGTTCTTGCTGTCTCTGACTGTAGCTTGTCCCTCCTGTGGACCTGTGTGCCTGTGATCTTAGATATGTCAGCACTCCTTGAAGACCAATTCTCTCTGGGTGTGATTTGGCTGTGGAGAGCTGTGTCACAGGGTTAGCTCCAGGGTGCTAAGGGAAACCAGAAGTATCCTGTTCCTGGCTGCTCCACTGTTCCTGTGCCCTGTGGGTTCCTGAGGAATCCCTCTTTGACTAGTTATTGGAGCAAAAGGTGTGGTCTCACCTGTGTACTTAAGAGAGACAGCACTCCTGGAGACCAGCTCTTTTGGGCAGGATTTGGGTATCGAAGGCTGTACCACAGCCTTAGCTCTGGGAAGGGATGGAGACTGGAAGCAAAGAGCTTTTTCTTCAGATTGTTTTGGCTGTTTTTTGTTTTTTTTATGGCTCTTGACAATTTTTAACGTTGTTTTCTATTACCAAGAAAATGTCATTGAGATTGTGATAGAGATTCCATTGACTCTGTGGTGATATGTTAGCACAGACATTTTGTTTGTTTATTTGTTTTTTTGTTTTTTTGAGACAGGGTTTCTCTGTGTAGTCCTGGCTGTCCTGGAACTCACTCTGTAGACCAGGCTGGCCTCAAACTTAGAAATCTGCCTGCCTCTGCCTCCCAAATGCTGGGATTAAAGGCATGCTCCATCACTGCCCAGCTAGCACAGACATTTTAACAATATAAATCCTTCCAAAGATATCCCCTCCAATCCATGTGTACTTTCTACTTATGTGTGCCTTCTTTAATTTCTTTTTCCAGTGTTTGATAATTATAATGCTAAACATTTTTAACCTGATTCTGCATGGGGTTGAGTTCATAATTTCTTCTTCTAATGAAACTATTATAATAAAGGAATGCTAGCTAATTTTGTATGCTAAATTTTAAAAATCTTTCAACCTTACTTATCAGTTTTTAACAAATTTTGAGTATGTGACCTTTGGTATTTTCTGTATTTAAGACTCTATTATTAGTGAGCAGAAACATGGCACTTCTTCCCTGCTGTTTGAATGTCTTTTACTTCCTTTCCTTGTCTAATTGCTTTGGATAGAATTCCCAGTACTACATTAGGTAAAAGCTGTAAGAGCTTCTTTTCTTCTTCTTCTTCTTCTTCTTCCTCTTCCTCTTCCTTCTCCTCCTCTACCCCCTCCTCCTCTCCCCTCCCTCTACTTCCTTCCTTTTCTTCCTCCTCTTCCTCCTTCTCCTCCCCCTCACTCTCCCCTTCTTTTTATTCCTGATTTGTTTTTAATTATTTTGAAGATTGGTAATTTATTTTCCACTTCATTTGGTCAAGTTTCCTTTTGTGGTGTCATATTTGCCCAGCCTGATTACTGGTGTAGCTTTTCATTTAGGGTCTGTGTTTTCAGTATGGTTATTAACACTGCTCTTTTGCTTGGCTTCTAGGATGTGGGATTTACTCTTGGAGTCATAATGGATTTGAGCTGAATTCAAGTGTAACTGCCATATTCAAGTAACAGGTGTTGGGTCCACAAAAGATGCAGTTAACAGGCTTTATCAAGGAGTTCTGTTAGAGGTTGTATTATATAACTTTGGTGAATTGTGGCTTTCCCTAGAATTTGATTTGCTCTGGGTTGAGGGCAGTGTCAAGACGTACAAGTAGTGTACCTATTATCAGCCTGCTTATGAATGTGGCTTCAAGTCAATCACTGGCTGGATCACTGAGCTGTTCATACTCCCTAAACCATGGCTGAGATAGGGTGGAAGTAAGACAAAGGTCATTTCATTATTGACCACAATTGAGACTAAGGTCTTCTGCTTTCTCCAGGATCATTGGGAGACAGCTTACTGGAGAGTCCTCTGTGAGCAAGTCTCATTTTTGACTGTACTAAAGAGAAATTGGAGGTCATTTATCAGCCTGTTTCAAAGTCACTGACAGGACCACAGTGTTTCAACTTCTCAGCCTGCATTGTAAAATGTATCTCCCCAAGGGAGGCAGAACTATTATGTGTTCACAGAGAAGAAAAGTCTAGGACTAAAATTTAAGGACATTCAAAAATCCTCCAGAGGATAGAGTGTTTGGAAAGCCTGTTTTGGAGAGTCAAATTGAAATTGCTCTAAAAAAAACTCCAGCTGAAGAAAATGACATCTGACCCCATGTAACACAGAAATTGAGCTGCGGGCTCATTGCTAGGCTTACTGTGTTCATGGACACACTTGAGATACAGTGTATCTCTAAGGAGAAATCAGTCATGAGCACAAAATGCTCCTTTTTCATCATTTTAGCTCCATAGAGCCACCAAGACCTCTACTGGGATTGATCTCCACCAACAGCATTCCTCTACTGGAGTAGCCTGTACACACCAGCATTTCCTCATCTTCAGGACAAAGCAGGCTCCTGCTTTCTTTTTATTAGTATTTTCTTGAGACTGAGTCCAAGTATCCCAGTTTGTTCTACTGGGAATTTGTTATGTAGTTAATGAGAAACTTGAACTGTGGATCCTTTTGTCTCTACTTTTGGAGTTCTGGGATTTCTATGTAGCCACTATTCCTAATTTGTTTGTACTGGGGGCAGAATGCAGGGCTTTGGGTTTATTAGATAAGTCCTCTGCTAATTGAATACAGCCCCGGCTGAGACTTTCACTTTTAATTCTCTACTTCAGGCAAAGTGTTCTACTTTCCCAAGAGAGAAACTATTTTGAGTGTCTCCCTAGGTGGCCTTGTCTCCTGGGCAGGTTGAGACTTTACACTATGGCACCACTGTCACCCATCTGGCCTGGTCATCATCCCTTGTTTCCAACTTTAGGAATTGCTTCTGGAAGTCAATCTTGGGCTAGAGGCTTAGAGGTCTAAATCTCCTGCAATTTTGTGGGCCCTTTCATGCTCTGATGGATTCTCTGTTCCCTAGAACTGACTGCAGGCATAGCTCTGCCCTCCTGAATGGGATAACTGCACATGTAAAGGAGGACAGGGGAGCTTAGTTGTTTGTCCTTAGAGGCAACATCTTCACAAGATAGAAAATCTGCTGGGTTATTGAATCTGTATATTTTCCAGATTCTAAATGAAGGAGCAGTAATTTTTACTCATTATAAATTGCAGACATTAAGGCAGCTGTATAATAGTCCAAAGACACTGAAACAGAACTCAGCACTGAGTGATATTGAGTTAAGTCATGTCCTGCTATAGTAATACCTAAAGACACAGGGCCAGAGAGATGGCTCTGTCAATTAACTGGCTGCCATGTAAACAAGAAACCTAAGCATGAGTCTGCAGAAGTCAGGGAAAAAGACAGGTGTGGTAGTGTTCACTGGTATCTCTAGCTCTGGGGAAGTGGAAACAGACAGATCCCTGGGCTCACTGGCCAACTAGAGTAACTTGCTTGGTAAGTTCTAGTCCAAATGAGAGACTGTGTGATAAAGGGAAGAGGCATGAATGGTACCTGAAGAACAGCATCTGAACTCTTTCTCTGGCTTGCACACACACACAGAGAGAGAGAGAGAGAGAGAGAGAGAGAGAGAGAGAGAGAGAGAGAGAGAGAGAGAGAGAGAGAGAGCGCACTTTGGAAATGAGTCCAGTCTGGTAGATTGGCAGATGTATACTAGCAAAACTGTGCACTGCTGTGAACAGATTCTTAGGGGTAATTCTGGTAGAGGTACAAAAAGCTTCCATGAGGACGTTTCTGCCTTCTTAGACATTGCCTGAATAATCCTGACGGCATGTGCAGAACTAAAAATGGTGACAGCCTTCTCTTCTGGGGTACGTCTCAAAGGAAAAGAAGAATCCAACATTGCAAAGAGAAAGGAAGTTGGTGTGGAGTGTCATTGTGTCAATAGGTTTTTGGATAGTAACTTTATTGAGTAAAGTACATGTTTGGGGATAGATGAATCTAAGTGAAGTGTTGAGAGTAGGGCATGACTTCCATTATCTGGTCACTACAAACTGTAAGAAAAGAGAAAGTTCCAAAGGGGATTTGTGCCCTAAACAGAAGTAGAACTAGCGCTTGGACACTTCTTACCTGTATACATTGTGATTAATGAAAAAGTGTGTTCTGGAGATATAGCAAAGTGTGAAGCTATGAATGTGGGCTATGTCAGATAAATGTGGGTGGGCAGAAGTCATGCTCTTCCATAAGCCAATGAAAGAAGAATTCTGAGGGCACATCAAATGTCTCTGCATCTGTATTACCCGGCACCAGTTCTTTTTTTTTTTTTTTTTTTT
>NW_022196895.1:5126835-5132610 GCF_008632895.1 Mastomys coucha | reverse complement strand
GTAGACCAGGCTGGCCTCGAACTCAGAAATCCGCCTGCCTCTGCCTCCCAAGTGCCGGGATTAAAGGCTTGCGCCACCACCGCCCGGCCCGGCACCAGTTCTTAAGGCTGTATTCCTGGGGACCAAGCGACCTTAAAGCTTTCTGCCATCATCCCTGCATTCCCTGTTGTTACTCAAGTGGAGCCATATGTGGAGCTCACAGGAGAAACCAAATGTTGATATCCTATGCCTGGGAATTCCACGAGGGTGCAGTGAGCACAGGCTATTCAACTTAGAGTTTAAAGGGTAGTTCCTAAGGCTTCAAGGACTCAGCAGGGCAAGGCCACCACAGACGCACCTTGTGCAGCACCCAGGAAAATCACCTTGAGGAAAAGCTATTCCAGAGAGCCTCCTTGGACTAATGTTGAGTGCAGTGGTAGGTACAATGCCTTTCCATGAACTCCAACTAGTGAGCATAATCATGCGGGAGTATATCAAAAGAAAAAATAGGAATGAGGCTGCCTACAGCTTTGTACCCAAACTCTGCCCTTGTGGCCTTGTGGATAGCGCATAAAATCCAATGAGAGCATCCTCAAGCCTTAATACTCAATGTTGTATCATAGGGTGTGTTTATGCATGCATGTATCTATCATCTACTGATCTTCTTGCCTCTACATCCTCTCCAGTGCTGAGATTATAGGAACATTCTATTATGCCCTGTTCATAGGGTATTGGGCTTCATTCTCTGCAAGCATCTCCCTGAGTAAGGAGAGATATAAGGCTATATCCACAGCCTGCCACTGCATTCCTAATTCACTTAGAAAGAGACACCCATTCCTTTCTGCTTCTCACTTTGAGACTGCCCATCCCATGTATATTTCAGTTTGTTTGAGATTACAAGTATGTGTTACTCAAGAGAAATTTGTCTCAAAACAAGTTGAACCTTGTATATCTGACGTAGAGGACTCTTTAGACTTTTGATAGTGGAGGAAGTAGTTAAGACAATGGGGTGGATCTACTGTGTATGTAGGGAGGATGTAAGTTAGGCACAGTAGGATGCTGTTGTCTGAAAGTGAGTGAATTTCTAAAGTTTATATAGAGAAGTCCTTATTCCTGAGGCTCCATGTTACATGGGCCCTGGGAAGGGAGTAGGTTTGTATTAGTCTCACTGTTGTAAGAAAATGTCTGACAAAAATTAGCTTAAATAGAGGCTGGAGAGATGGATTACCTTACAAGAGCACTCCAGTTTTGTTGTTGTTGGTGGTGGTGTTTGGTTTGGTTTTTTTGTTTTGTTTTGCAAAGGACCAAGGTTCAGTTCTTAGCACTTGCATGTTGGCTCACAATTATCTTCAACTCCAGTTCCAGGGGATCCAAAGTATTCTAAATTCCACAGGTACCAGGTACTTATGTGATGCACAAACATACATGTAGCAAAACACTTATACACATAAAAAATAAAACAAATCTTTAAAAGAAAGTAACTTAAAGAAGCAAGGGTTTACTTTAGCTCACAGTTCAGTGATAGAGTAGTGTTCTGGCTAATTTTAGTTGATTTGGCACAAGGTATCAGAGAAGTCGAGCTTCAATTAAGAAAATACCTCCTAATGGTTGAATCTTTCTCAAAAGGGGAAACAAAGTAGATACAGGAGGTGGATGGAAGGAGAGAACTGGAAGAGGGCATGGGGAAGGGAGTGGAACCTGAGGGGAGGATCATATCTAGGGAGATCAGGGGAGAGAGAAAGGAGGTTGGTGGTGGAGGGGAACAATCTCTAGGTCCCAGAGAGTCTATGGGGGCAACTCTAGCTGACACTCCTAGCAGTGGTAGATATGGAGCCTGAAATATCCACTTTCTGTAGCCAGGCAGTACACACAGTGGAGGGATAAGGAGAGGAGCCCTGCCTCAAAGCCTTCAACCCTAGATGTTTCTTGCCTACAAGATTGCAGGGGCAAAGATGGAGCAGAAACTGAGGGAATGGCTAACCAATAATGTCTCCAAGTTGAGACCCATCCCATGGGCATGAACCAATTGCTGACACTATTAATGATACTCTGTTATGCTTGTAGACAGAAACCTAGCATAACTGTCTTCTGAGAGGCTCTATTCAGCAGATAACAGAAAGAGATGTAGCAACTGACAATCCAACATTAGACAGAGCTCAGGGAGTCTTATGGAAGATTGGAAGAAGGATTAAGGGACATGAAGAGGACAGGGAGTCTACAAGAAGACCAATAGACTCAACTTGGGGGCTCCCACAGACTGAATCACCAACGAAAGAGTAAGTACTGGCTAGCTCTAACCCCCTGCACATTTATAGCAGATGAGCAGATAATCTACATAGGGTCTCCCAACAACTGTAGAGAGGGTTGTCCCTGAATCTGTGGTCTATGAATCCTGCTCCTCGAATCTGTTCCTCTAACCCTTTTATCTGGCATCAGTGGGAAAGAATGCACCTAGTTTCACAGTCACTTGATGTATAGAGAAGAGGGGACCCAGAGAGAAGGACTCAAAAGAGAAGGAGAAGGTGGAATGTGGGGAACACTTGTGTGAGGAGGTACTGGAAGTAGAGGGGGTGCTAATATTGTGATATAAAGTGAAAAGGTAAGTAAATAAAGAAAGAAGAAAGAAAGGAAGAAAAGAACAGAAAAGCCTCCATAAGAATGTAGGCAGCCATGTAGATTAGTAATTGATGAGGGAAGGCACAGCCCATTGTTTGTGATACTATCCCAGGGCTGCTGGTCCTGGGTACTATAAGAAAGCCTTGCAGCCATGGGGAGCAAGCCATTAAGCAGCACCCCTCCATGATATCTAAATCAGCTCCTGCCTCCAGGTTCTTGCCCTGTTTGATTTCTTGTCCTGATTCCTTTGATGAACAGTGATATGGAAATGTAAATCAAATAAACTCTTACCTCCTAAATTTACTTGTTTCTGGTGTTTTCTTGCAACAATGATAATTAAGACAAATACCAATGATGGGGATAGAATTGTGACAGGAATCTGAGGAGCTGGTCACATTAAATGTTCAGTCAAGAAGCAGAGTGAAGCCAAGGCTGCCACTCAGCTTGTTTTCTCCTCCATGTTCAGTCCAAAAACCCAGGTCCTTGAATGATACTGATTTTAGTTAAGGTAAGTCTTTCTATATCAGGCAACCACTCAAAGACATGTGTTTTCATGGTAATCCTCAATCAAGTAATGCTGACAATCAACATGTGCCTATTTGTTCATAAGAGTTCAATGGCCATTAATGGGAACACTTTTGTTCCCTCCATGTATACCTCAGCAGAAAGACATTTATAAAAACAGCCCTCTTGAGTCATCAAATCTTCTGGTCTTCAACGACAAACTTCTTATCTTTTAGCTTATAAATTAACCAGCACAAAGTATTTTGTTATAGCATTCCTAACTATACTCAGACATCAGTGTATTTAGTTGATAAGAAAAATGGTAAGATAAAACACACTTGGATGTGATTAGAAAGGCAGATGTTTGTGGAAGTCCTTCTCATCAGTATATGGCTGAGATGATTTTCCAGATACTTTCTGTCAGGACAAATGTCCTTTCTCTGTGTTCTGGAAATGTTCTGTCCAAGGTTTGTAGCTAGTACTGAGGAAGATGACTCAGTGGTAACATTATGTAGCCTATTTTTACCTTCATTACCTTTAATTTTTTCTTTAGAACTGCCATTTGGACAAGTAGGTTTTGAAAGGTTAGAGAGTACATCCAGGTGAGAATGACAGGTTTAGAGGCTTGTTTCCAGCCAGAGACTGCTTATACAGTATAGGTTGCTATTTTTCCAGAGAGCCTTAGTAAAAGAGTCAAGGAGTTTTTTTTCTTGCAATTTTGAACATTTTTATGTATCACTGGTCTAAGTTCTCAGGTAATGCCTGGTGGGTGAAAATGAATTGCTGGTTCCCTTGTGAAAAGGGTGGAGACTCTGAAAGAAAAGAAGTGTTGTGCAGCTCTAGGATAAGATGGATATTATCTGAGATATGTGTCCCTGTAGAACCAAATGCTGCAGCTGAGCATAGTAGCCACCATCAACTAGGAATAACTCCAAATACCTCCAGAAACAGGTCAAAGAGGAAATCCAGTAAGTGGGACTTTCCAACAGGATTTTATTTGAATCATGGTGCCTGTATTTCAAAGGAGGAAGAGGAATTGTTCTAGAACATGTGTCCCTGCTTCACCAGCCTGTGTCTTCTGCATAGTAACTGCTCAGTCAATATTGGGCGCTTTCCTGATTAAACCTAATTCCTTGTGTTTGAAGATCTCTGCATTAATGTGGCATACCATCAGTCTATGGAAATCTAGTTGCTGAAGGCAAGAACCTTGCCCTCTAATATACAAAAGCCACTGTTAGATATGCCTGTAAACTTCTGACTTCCAGCTTCTTAGCTATATCCCCCTAATCCAGAATTGTTTCCTCTCTACTATTTTACAAAAGAACTCATGTGCAGTAAGTGGCTGATGTGGATGGCAGCATGAATTAAGCAGAGCATCTGCTGGAAGCATCACGTGGCTCTCCCTTGAGAATGGAGAACCAGATGCGGGATCACTCCAGGTCAGCTCTCACTAACACTTGGCCATTCATGCATGCTGTCACTGATCCCACAACCTGTACATTTTCATTGCTGCTTTGCAGGCAGCATGAACAGGCTTCTGTTTCACTGGCCAGTTCCCAGGAGAAAATAACATATTGTTCATAATGCAATATTTGTTCCAGTAAATGTTTAGAATCCTTCTCTTTCTCCCATCCTGTAACTTTCTTTTATGCCAGTGACTCACAGTAAGAATGCCTTACATATCAGGTCATCCTGTGAATCTTGGTTGAACACCAAGATTTAAGTACAATAATAATAAAATAGTTAACTCATTTCTAGATTGTATAATTCCATCATTTTACAACACAATAAAAAAATTCTAGGAATATAATTTAATGCTTTTTTAGAGAAATAGGAAATACATTTTATATTTTAACAATTATAAATCATTATTTCTGGTTTTTCAAAAATTTTTAAGTCTTATAAATTAATGTTGAATTATAGCATATTGCCTCATCTTTATTGAAAGATTCAGGATGGAGAGGTTGGTTCAAGAGGGATCTAGGCATATATTGACATTTATATTCATTTTAATTGCAAAATTCAATATATATCTGAATATTTAGCACTTTCAAGAACTATAGTCTGTTAAGATCAATTACATTCTCTTATCAGTATTATATTTGATAATTTCTCTAGAAGTTGACTTATTTGTGACTCATTATGGCCAAGCTTCCATAGGAGGCATAATGTGTTCAAGGTCCATGCTCTTGAGCTAAAATAGAATGCATTTGTCATTACTCATGTCTAAAACTGTAGAAAATTCCCATTTTTTCCCAGTCTTTGATCACAATCAACTGTATGCTGTGTTATATTCTTACCCAGTAGTTTTGAGAAGAGACTTTTTATATAACACACATATACACACATATAGTATTTTATAAATACTCAGTCAATATCAGGCATATATATACTTCCATACATATATATTTTTTAATTTAAGACAACAATAAAACATAAGAGGGAGCACTAAAATAAAGTTGTTTTCACTTTTTCTATAGTTTGTGATAAGAGTTTTAGTTTGTTACTCTGGAATCATTAATAATATTCATATAACATGATTAAAATAAACTGGATACATGGTCACTAAACCAACCTGTAGATGTATGAAACCAATTTGAATTCTTCTTTTTGCAATTCTTTGCACCTTAGACTAAAGCCTGAGGCATATTCTTAATCATTAACAATATGTTTCCC
>NW_022196895.1:5091886-5126823 GCF_008632895.1 Mastomys coucha | reverse complement strand
GGGGGAGGGGTTGACATGGTCAGGTACTTAATTTGGGAAACTTCTTTTGAACCGGGAGATGGTTTGGTGGGTTAAAAGCTCACTGTGTATGATAAGTGTATAGAGTTCAGATCTTCAGATGGTGCATGATGCTGGGCATAGCTGCAAGTGTCTGTAATCCCAGTGTTCCTAAGTAAGAGCCAGAGACAGGAGGATCCCCAGAAGCTTGTGGGCCAGTTAGCCTGGTGTGTGCAACAGCTACCAGCCAAAAGGGGGAAATTGATTCTGTCTCAAACAGAGTGGAAAATGAATGTTTAGACCCAAGGTTTCCTTCTTATCTACACAAATTCCATGGCGTCTGTTTGCCTGTACTTTCACATATAGAGGTACACACATCACCACACACACACACACACACACACACACACACACACACACACACTCACATGAAAAGAAAATTCATTTGTTTCAAAATACAGAATGAAGGTGGCCAAAGCT
This sequence comes from Mastomys coucha, assembly GCF_008632895.1. Classification (NCBI taxonomy): domain Eukaryota; kingdom Metazoa; phylum Chordata; class Mammalia; order Rodentia; family Muridae; genus Mastomys; species Mastomys coucha. The sequence goes on along the minus strand of NW_022196895.1, from coordinate 5,126,346 downwards.
ACAAAGGGACACTGAGAAGTCTTTTATGGTGACCTAGGCCATCAGTGTCTCTGAATAAAAAAAGTGACAATTTGCTTGGCAATAAAGGAATTCCTTTTTATTTATTTAGAAGTCACAATACACACAAATAACTAAAAATTTATTATAGACCTTAAAGTAAGAAGAGCAGTAAAGGGCTCCAGAAAAGAAAGCATCATGAATCCTCATGACCTTGAATTAGGTAAGATCACATGACACCAAAATGTAGGCAATCAAAAAGATCAGACAGAGACAGGTGCAATTGGTGTAACATTTCTCTGAAAAGTGATGAAGATTAACAAAAATTAATTACAATAATGGACACATGGTTTTGTAAATAAACTTAAAATATTAACTGCTATAGTTTTATGTATTTATTGTATTCATTTTTGTATTTCTTGGAAACAGGGCCATGCTCTGTAACCAGGCTGAGCTTTAACTCACTATTTAGTACACATTTCCCTGGAACAGATGACTGCTTTGCCTCAACTAACCACGTGCTGGGGTTGTAGGTGCCCTTCTCATGCTTGACTATGAATTGGAAACTTTAAACAGGTAAATAAAAATACTCTTCTATTGACAAGCAGTTTCAACTAATCTGGATCCATGAGACCTCTCAGACACTGAGTCACCAACTAGGTAGCAAACACTAGTTGGTCCAAGCCCCTCGAACATATACAGTAGAGGACTGCATGGTTTGTCTTCATTGGGAGAAGAGCACTTAACCCTTGAGAGACATGAGACCTCAGGAAGTGGGGAGGCATGGCAGGAAGTGGAGACATCCTCTTGGAGACAGGGGAGAGGAGGATGGGATGAGAAACTGTAGGAGGACAGACTGGGAGGTGGGCAATGACTAGACTGTAAAAAAAAAAAGGTATAAAATAAATAAATAAAACAAAAGTCTTCGATTGTAAAACCAGTTTTAGAGGCAAACTGATTAGTCTTGATGCTTATTTAAATAACAATAAGAAAAGAGAAAGAGAGAAAAGTCTTTCACTAGTTGGTGGGTCTATGGGAAGAACACAGAATAAGGAACTTTACCAAAGGGGACACATTCAGTCTGAGATATGGGAAACTGGAGTAGAGGAACAGGAATGCACAGGGATGGGAGTTGTAGTATGATTAATTGAAGTTCCAGGGCAGATGTGTCATGACAAGCTCTAGTGCTTGGATTTTCATCACAGAAAGGAGAATTGGCCTAAGGCAATGGTTTCTGCAACTGAACCAATATTTATCTGAACCAATGTAACACTCGCTACCCCCCCACCCCCCAAAAAAAACCAGGTGCAATGATTAGTTTTAATTTTCAACTGATGCAATCTAGGTAAAGTTGGATAGTGGGTATGAATGTGGGCCATGTACCTTGACTAATGATATCTGCTCACTGTGGGTGGTGTCATTCCCTGGGTAGGGGAACCTGGATTATGTAAGAGAGAAAGTGAGCTGCATACTAATATGTTTATGTTAAGTCATTGCTCTCTGCTCTTAAATTTGGATGTAATGTGACTAGTTGCTGCAAGTTCCTGCTTTCTTAACATCCTTGGACAGTTACATGGACTTGTGAGACAGAAAAAACTCCCTTTACCCTTTGTATTGGCTGGTTTTGTGTGTCAACTTGACACAGGCTGGAGTTATCACAGAGAAGGGAGTTTCAGTTGGGGAAGTGCTACCATGAGATCCAGCTGTGGGGCATTTTCTCAATTGCCCCTTGTGGGTGGTGCCGTCCCTGGGCTGGAGGTCTTGGGTTCTATAAGAGAGCAGGCTGAACAAGCCAGGAGAAGCAAGCCAGTAAGGAACATCCCTCCATGGCCTCTGCATGAGCTCCTGCTTCCTGACCTGCTTGAGTTCCAGTCCTGACTTCCTCTGGTGATCAACAGCAAGATGGAAGTAAGCTGAATAAACCCTTTCCTCCCCAACTTGCTTCTTGGTCATGATGTTGTGCAGGAATAGAAACCCTGACTAAGACACTCTTATATAGGTATTTTTTCCTGAGATTCATTTTCTTTTGTGTCATGAATACCCTTAAATAACCAAAAGATTGCTAATAGATAGAGATACTAGAGACTTTATAGCAGAAAACAAAAGCTCGATTTATCTTTCTTCAATAGTAACTGTTACTTAGGAATAAAAAGTTTAACACAAGGGATTGGAAAAATTGTTCAGAGTCTAATAGTGCCTGCTACTCTTTCAGATGACCTTCATCTGGCTCCCACTATACATACTGGACTGTTACAACTGCCTATAACAGTTTCAGGGTATCTAATAACCTCTTCTGGTACTCAGAATACACAAGCAGGCTGATCTCTGTGGGTTCCAGGCAATCCTAGTCTTGTAAAAAGTTTCACACCAGACAGAGCTACACAGCAAGAATCAATAAAGAAATATCTTAAATAAAATAAAATTTAACATATAAATCACTATGATTTAAAATTTTAATTTTCTTAAAGTCTTGAACAAACTTGTCCTCATACATGTAAATATGTGTGCTGCTAAATTACATATTATGTCACACAGAAATGGGCTTTTTCAGTGCAAGATGATCTCTTAGTTTTTTATACTTTTAAGTAGTAGTCTGCCAGGCCTGCTGGTGCTAAGGAGGTTGAGGAAGGGGATTTGTAAAATAAAAACCATTGTGGACTAGACTGTGAGTTTGATAATAGTCTTAGCAACTGAGTATGACTCTGCTCAAAAAATTAATGAGAAGGTAAAAATAAAAGTAATATTGAGACAGAGATCAGAAATAGTACTCTTGCCTACCACACATGGGGGACACTCTTGGTTCAGCCATTAGTAGAATGGAAGCAGCCTATTTCGTACAAACAGTAGGGTATATTATCCTAAGACCTTCCATCCTCGATAATTCGGTTGCTTTTATTATTGTAGTTCATTGTTGAGACTTAGCTGATGTTTATAACTGGCCACTTAGAATGCCCCGTTCTTCAACATGACCTCTGTGGAACTGCTCACTTGGCAGACAACTACTTTGAAGTAATGTACCAACAAGATAAGAACAATAAACTTAAATATTTATTTGAATGCTCTCCAAAATAATTCCTTATGAGACTCAAAGCTGAAAAACAAGCCGTACTGAACAAGTATTAACACACTTTGCTTTCACAACTGAACAGAGCAGAGGGCATAGTGCATGAGCCATGATCGCTATGTCCAAGATGTACCTGACTATGTATATGAGGCTTTGATGTACATTTATGTCTCCAGGGGAAGTTTTACCTTGGCTACCAGATATTTATATACACATATGTGAATACAAGTGCATCTATGTCATCTCTATTATATATCTGTATCTCTATATCTATGTCAAAAATATCTATCAAATCTATATCTGCACTTTAGTGCTTAACATGATATCCATAACTACTTACCACTTAGAATGAAAAGTTTATGGTAGCTTTGTTTGATAATTGCCAGTAGAGAAGATATTAAAACTGTAATGAGGATATGTTAGTATATATATTGCTTGTATAACACATACGTCATTCCCAGCACAACAGAAACTAGGCATGGTGGTAGGTGCTTGTATTTTAAGCACTCACTAGAGAGATGGGGGCAGAATGATCATAAATTCAAGATTATCTTTGACTATATATTATGATTGAGGCCAGTATAGACAACATGAGACAGTGTCTCTTTTTTCTCAGACCAGATAATTTAGAGTCCACAATTTTTGCATACAGTATTACAGGAAGTCTTGATGTAGAAATTAACTATTATAAATTATATGACAGAATACCATTCAAAATATTTGAGGGAAAAGTTCAAGAAATGATTATGTAGATGTAAATCATATTTAGATTTCATCACCCTCTTCAGTGCACTCATTAGAATGCAAGTGGGAGCAGAGTGTAGAATGCTGTATTCTAACTGGTATTGGAAACTAAACAGAAAATGGTGACTTTAGATGCCCTTACAATGTGCAGCTCTTGGATCCAGCCTTTGCTTCCACCTAGGACCTACCTGCTCTGCCATGTACTTCCTGCTCTGCCATGCATGTACTTCCTATTCTTTGCACTCTCATTCATTCACCACAAGTAGCTCTTTAGATAGCAGTGCCATGCATATCTAACCTTCCAGTTAAGGTTCCTTCTGCTTCAGTTTTTCCTTAGTATTTGTGCTGGAGGGAGAATATTTTTACTTCCCACATTCTTTGTCTCCTTTTTCTTCATAGAATGATGTAAATATACTCCTTTCCTGACCATTTCATGCTGCCTGTTCTTTACTGAAACTGATTTTTATGATCAACATCAAGAAATAAATAGCTAAATACATTCTAGTCAGATGGAGGGTCTGGGGACATGAATATCCAGGATTTTTCAACATTACTGCTATTTATTTTTGAGATTGGAAATCTTTGTACATGGTACCAATCTGTAACTATGTTTCAACACTAGAAATTCTTGGGCATTTTTGTAGCTAACAAATTATAGAACTAAGGGAAATCCTTATATAAATTTACGTAAATTTTACAGCTTGCAAAGCTCTGCTATATGCTCTATGGGATAAGGAAGGACCCAGGTGGCTGTGTCAAGATCAAAGAAGTACAGAGGAGGGAGAGCAAATAATTGTTAGCATATTGTATAGTTTTGTTTTATTTTTTTCTAAATTGATACATACTCTCTCTGGAGCAGGGAAGAGGGAGGCTTAGAAGACTCGGGAAGCTCATGAAACTTATAAAACCTGGAAAGCAAATGAACTTGAAAAGACTAGAAAGTTTCAAGGTTCACAAGGTCTTCTCCCAAGCTTATACAATCAGTAACAGCAACTGGAAGAGAGGGCAGGCAAGGAACACCAGTTTCCAGGCAACTGTTACATAGGACATAAACCATGAACATAGGTCTCCAGGCAACTGCTATAACAGCCAGAGTGAAAGAACACAGACATAGAAGAACCCCAGCCATTCTTCAGAGGACAGATTATAGGCCAACAGTGCTGCATCTGCCCTGCGAGAGACGGAGGTTCCTGATAAAACTCCAGTTTAAAACATTCCATGAAAATGTTCTAGCATGGATATTGTGTGAGCCTCCTTGTTGAGGATAATTTGTTATGGGGCAAGAAAAAACTTAGAAGTCCTGAAAACAGAGCATTGAAGAAATTGTGGACTGATATATGGATTTTCCTATCCTTAGCATATGTGAAAAGGCCATTTACAGCACTTTTTAAAACAGAGAGTAAACATGACTTTGAATAAGTCTTAGTCTGAACAATATTTTTCCTTAAACAAAAATTTTCAACTTCTTATGTATTAGTGCATTATTTCTTTTAAATCAAATAAAGAACTAAAGAAATAATGGATTTTGTAATCTTTTATATTTAAGCATAACAAAGTATCATTCCTTTGTAATAGTCTCATTTTCTCATCAGAACTTTTATCTAAAGAAAGATCTGCTGTTCTAATATGTTTCAGGAATATCTAGTGCATCTATTACTTCCCTCATGGTGTGATAAAATACCTGACAAGAAGCAACTCAAAGAAAGAAGGATTTATTTCAGTTTAGAGTTCGAGGATACAGTCCATCATGTAGGGGAAACAGCAGCAGTCTGAGGTGGCTGATCTGTTACGTCCAAGGCAGGAGGCAGAGAATGATGAATGCAGGCGCCTAGCTCTCTCCCTCTTCTTCAGAACACCAGTACAGGCAATGGTTCTACCCGCATGCAGGATGGCTAACCACGTATAGAAACTCCCTCACAGACATGTCAGAAATGTGTCTTTTCTGCAATTCTATATCTTGTCCAGTTGAAAGTATTATCCATGACATTCAGTGGTTACCTTAAATGCCAAGAGACACAACAAATTATCAATTTCTATCTTGGTGATATAAAAATAGTAGTATACAAACACTTTTGTGTTCTCAAATTTAAAAATTTTAAATTGTTTTCGCTTATACACTATCCAGCTATCCTTCACACTTTTCCATGTGCTATTTTAAATATTAAGTAAAATCAGGGCTGGAGATATAACTCAGTACGAGAAAACCTGCCTAGCATTGTTCAATCTCTCGTGTAGGAAAGAAAGGAAATAAAAGAGGGGGAGGGGAAAGTAAAGGAAGGGAAGGAGAGGGTGGGGGAGGAAGAGGACCAGGAAATTATGTGTTACTATTATCTACTTAGATATTACCTCTTCATTTAGCAAAGTTTTTTCCTAACTTTCTAGGGATTTCTTGGGACCTGTGGTAGTTAAATATTGAATGTCATTTGACAGACTCACTCCTATTAGTCATGAGACAAACCTCTGGATATGTCCATGGAAATTACCTAGACTAGGTTAGCTTCTAAGCCCATCTGAGGCTATTATCTTGATTCCGTTAGATCTTGAGCAATATAGTAAGGAATTCTCTTGATTAAGTAGGCCTCTGAGTGTATCTGTGTGGGATTAACTATGGATTAGTCTCTGGGCATATGTGTAGATATTATAAAGATTAAGTTAGCTATCTGGCATATGTGTGGAGATTATCTAGATATAGTCTTTGAATATACGTGTGAGGATGTATCTAAATAGTTTAGCCTGGAGGCATGTGTATTGTGATGACCTAGATTGTATTAACCTCTGAACACATTTGCAGCGGTTATTTCGATTAGGTTAATTGAACAGGAAATACCTAAAATGTGGGCAGCACCTTCCAATAAAATTGCAGGTAGAAGGAGATCCTAGAGCAAACCTTTATTTTACCTATTTGTCCTTACCTCTTGTTGGTGAATACTGCTGCCAGTGCTGCTATTGCCACCTCTTTCTGATGCCAGAACCAGCTTCTTCAGGCTTCCAACCTTGACTAAAGAACAGTGGCTTTTTAGGAATCTTTCGTGCCTTTGGCAGCAGATTAATAAAACTGAGAAATTCCTCTTCATGGACTGAGCAGCTGTCAGATTGGCAGCACCTTCATTGCAAGACAACTATTTATTGGACTACCTATGCCCTGTGATACAGACTGATCTAATGAACTTCCTTTTTATTATACATGTTTAGTCTGCTAAATCTGTTCCTCTAGAGAACCAAAATTGATACAAGCTCTGTAACTTGTGAATAATTCACACTTATTGTCATTTTTATAAGAGATATTTCTTTATTTTTGAGGGGTGGGGGAGGGGGCTCAGTAAGTAACACGTTTACTATACAAACACAGAGATTTGATTCCTTAGAACCTGTGACAATATGTGTCTATGAATGCAGCACTGGGGCAGAGCACATAGAGTTGGATCCTGGGGACTCACTAGCTAGCCAGTCTAGCAGAATTAGTGAGCTGAGGCTAGAGAGCTAGGAGAAGATATCTGATATTGATCTCTGGCCTATACAGAAACTTGTGGGCAAGGATATTCCCACCCTGTCCCCACACATAGTAGACACAAGAACATTATGAGAAACCCTAGTAAGATATCGGACAGAAGATCCTACCTCCAAGAGTAATCAGCCTGCTTCCTCTTGATAATAGGTCCTTCCAATTCAGGGTCTCTGCTTTTTCTACCAGACTCTAGACAGAAGTCAAAAGAAGCCTTCTTTCATCCGATGTTTTAAAAGTTTCACAAGAGCAGGGCAGTGGTGGTGCACGCCTTTAATCTCAGCACTTGGGAGGCAGAGGCTGGCAGATTTCTGAGTTTGAGGTCAGCCTGGTCTACAAAGTGAGGTCCAGGACAGCCACCTGAGAAACTCTGTCTCTAAAAACCAAAAAAAAAAAAAAAAAAGTTCCACAGGAATGCTACTGTGCCCTTCCTGAGGAAGGCCTTCCTCTCCAGAAAAGTGTGCTGCTTAGATACTCAAAGCCAAGAGTTTGGAAACAGAAACAATGAATTTTTCTTGCTAGAGGCTGGAGTAATGAGAGGAAGGCAACTTGGGTGTGCGCTGCTTGGTTCCTGGCTATGTGACTTCTCTCTCCTGCAAATGCATAGACGGTGTACATTGTATAACATTTGATAATTTTTAGTGAGCATCATGTCTGCAAAATGATATCCTGTCCTTTGAGTTTCCAGCTAGAGCCTTGCTTCTACCAAACAATTCATTTGTATCTGTGACTTTTGGATAAGGCAGTGTAATGTAAGACCCATGGAACTCCACTTTAAGGCAGGTTACTTGTCAGCAGACTAAGTATTTTGACAGCTATCTAAGGTCTGACTTGTCCTACTGACTTGTCAGTAGGAAAGGGAAATCCATGTTTGGAATAAGTATTGACTCTGGCCAAAATGAATCACTATTCCTTCCTATGTGAAAGGGACACGATTTAACTGGCCATTCTCAAATGACAGTGCCTTTAGGGGAGCCTGACACTCATTACTGCAACTGAAAAGCTGGTTAATGATCATTTTTGATCAATATATCAGATCATTTTTGGTGGGTAGAAGTTGTGCTGCCATCCAGACTATGTTTCCGCTACCATGGCAACTCTGTTTATGTGTTAGTTGTACCACAGAGAGGAGGCTGATAAGAATTGATATCTGAGTCATCTGTCAAGGCAATACTAGTATTTCCCCTACCATGTCCCATAACCACTGCTTTTTATTAGTCTTACAAAATCCATTCTACCAGTATTCTGGCAATTTCTCTTTGATTCCTCTCAGAGTAATAAAATACCATATCACAGGAATGTATCCCACACTCAAAAACTCTTGCATCTCCTGAATTATGTTCCATATCTGTAATAAAGCATCTTCAAACACCAAGGCAGTGTGAGTAAGGAAGTCTAGCAGGAGGGAGGCACACTCATCTAGTAAATAATCCACCTCATTTGAGGATAATGTATGGATTAGAAATGAGTGGCGAGGGCTATGCTTTACCAAGAAACCAGGGAAGCTCCTCAGACCCCATAGGCTCATGGGAATATAGTAGTTTGAGATTATAAGCTGCAAATGCTCAAATGCTCCAGCCCCAAGTCTCATAGCCTCACTTTGGGTGCTTATATCAGCATATGGGAGCTGGCCAGGCTGAAGATTTCTTACTCATTAATTTCAGTTCTTTGCTAGATTTTCTGTTCTGTATGCTTTCTCACTATAGGGAATAACAGCAAGGAAATTCTCTGGTTTTCCCATTTTCCATGAATTAGTAATTAATAGTCGCACATCTAACAGTCTCTCTTCTAACAAATTGGTCATGAGCAATAGTTACCAGAAGCCTCAAAGTCCTTATATTTATTACTTCCTTCTCTATGTATACATTTAAGTGTCAGTGCATCTCTTTACATTAGCATTCCTTCTCAGTGAAGGTTTACATTACTGCAAGTTGAAAGACTTGGCCACTACTGCACAACACCAGCTATTCATGCATCATCTATCATGGACAGTGCCATTTTTATTGCTAGGCAGCTGGGCAGCACATGGTGGTTTGGATCCTGCTTCCTAGGACCAAGCCTGGAATTGACAAGAAGAATGGGAGAAGTAATTGCTGTGTGGATGCTGTGACGTACCTCCTGCACATATGACCAGGGAATGTGGTACTCTAACTCTCTAGACCATTGTGTGTCAGCAACTCAAGATGGCATGTCTCAGCAAGTTCAGAAAGAGCTACATCACCTAGGGTTATGGTATGTTTCCAGAGACAGCCTGCACTGAATGATTGTTCCATGCAGAAATGGTGAAGGTTAGGACATGTATGAAAGGTATTCTGACTCTGAGTATTGCATGAGTTTGGATAGTGCTTTTGTTACAATTATGTCTCAGGTCAATGTTTTTCTTATCAGTTCGTACAAGGTGTTGGTTCAGGAGAATGCCACCATATGAAACAGCTATACCACTTGAATACATATGTCTAAAATATTCTCAACTCCTCCACAGAGATAAGCACAGCCATCCATACTTACTGATGAACTATTCACAACATACAGGAACTAGAACCATCCTACATTCCCATCAATGGAGGAATGAGTAATCAAAATGTGGCAAATATATGCTGTAAGATTTTATAAAATTATAGAAATAAACATTATACAGAAAAACAAAATCCTGACATTTTCAGAAAAATGAGTGGAGCTGGAGAGCATCATATTAAGTAAAGGAAGCCAGACTCAGAAAGTCAAATAGCATTTGCTTTCTATGTGGAGTCTACGTTTTAATTTTATGTATTTACATGTATATAGGTATGTGAGGTATGCATTGTAGAACCAGGAAAGGGACCACTGAAGGAGGAAAGAGAACTTTAGGGTGATGAGATGAAAGTAAAGAACTTGAGGATAATAAAATATATGGCTTGAAAGCAGAATGGAAGCTACTGGGGGAGGAGCAGACCAGCATGAGGGGAGCAGAGGAAGGGTATAGGCACCACAAAAGCAGCCTGTATGAAATACTCCAGGGAAACCCATTGTTGTGTATACTAGCTTAAAACAAAAACAAAAAAAAACCAAACAAACAAATAAAAACATTTCTAGGCAATTCTACTCCCTATTGCTACTTAGCTCAGAGACATGTATTAAACTGTATGGAAAGTTCCCTAAAGAAACCTCATACAAAAAAATTTAGAATTGAGCAAAAGACAGATTAACTGTTAGTGTGGCTGTATGTGCTTGGGAACCTTGGGGAAGCTGAGACTTTGGAGGACACATTTCCCTTAAGCATTTCTTTAAGATGCAGTGTGGGGGTCAGTGATCAGGTGTAGAAAGAGTGCTACAGTTAACTACAGTGTGTACTGTATCTGTCTGAACAGTTCTTTATTAAAATATCAAAATTAATATAAACTATATATTATAAACGCAGCTGGGTATCAAGTTTCTCTGTTGCTCTTGTTAAAAATCTCATTAGTTGGCTCTGACTTGATTTATGAGTCATGTCTTATGATTATTGTGTCAACATTACTTGGACATAATACTAAGATGCTTGCTCAAAAGCTAGTCTAGATTTTGAAAATAAACTATTTCTAAAATGAGATCTTGACATTGAAACACTCCGTGGTTGGTATAAAGGCTTGATTTTTAATCATGAGGACCTGGGCTGATCCCCAGGAGTCACGTAAAACAATGAATATAGTAGTTTATGTGTGCCTCCAGAGCATGTGGAAGGAACAGAATGAAAGGTCCCCTTCTTGAGCCAGAAAGAAGACTCTCTGTGCCTTTCTAAATAGCGTGATTGCCCAAGGCCAGACCTGATAGAACTTCTCAAAACAAAACAAGACAATGCTCATGAGAAACAACAGTATTGTCCTATGGCCTCCACACACACATGAACTTACTTACTTACTTACTTACTTACTTACTTACTTACTTACTTACTTACTTACACACACATACACACACACACACACACACACACACACACACATGCACGCACGCATGCACGCACGCACGCAGGCATGCACACTTCAAATTTAACAGACTTCGGTAAGAAGACCCTTTGTAATAGGCTTCCTTTAGTTAGAAGGAAACATTGAAAGAAAAAGAAGATGGAGCTTCACTAAAGGAAACATTTGATTACAGATCCCAACTAGAATCAAGTTTTCCCTGATGAGATGTCTTGTAAAGTACAGACTTGATAATCTTTTGTATTGGGTCATAATGCATATACATTAGGCCATTACACCAATGTGTTCCCCCTCTCTCTCCCTCTCCCTCCCCCCGCCACACCCTTGGCTCACCTTACTGGAAAATAGAAGTAATATGTTAAATATATGTGTTTAATACATTATCTGTCATTCATAGGCTAAAATATTAAATAAGAACAGGAATTTTATCAGTAATCAAAATTATGTATGGGTTTTAGAACAAATGTAGCACTATTCATACAATTGTTGATTTTAATAACAGATTATACATGATCAAAATCATAATTTATAAATTAGAAATGTAAAGCTGGAAAACTTCAAATCTTTAGCCTAAGAAGCAAATGAGTGAGAAATGCAGAAAATATAAGGAATATTTTATTCTCCCTCCTCCTCCTTTCTCTCTCTTCCTCCCCTTCCTCTTTCCTTTCTCTCTCTTCCTCCCCTTCCTTTCCTTTCTCTCTCTTCCTCTCCTTCCTCTTTCCTTCCTTTCTCTTCTTTCCTTTTCCTTTCCCTTTTCTGTCCTCCTCTTTTATCTTTTCCTTCTCTCCTTTCTCTACTATCCCTTCTCCTTTCTTTTTCTTTTCTTTGTTCAGACAGGATTTCAATCAACATTCAGGGTTGCCAAAAACTCGCTAAGTAGTTAGGGCTAGCAATTCTCTTTGACTCAGCCTCTCAAATGATAGGCTTTCGGACATCTGACCAGTAAGTACTTCTTGTATCTTTTATCTTTTCATTTGTGTGTGTGGAAGGGTGTGTCTGTTTCTGGTTACTGGCACATGAGTGAGAGTGTCCATGGAGGCAGCTCCAGTTACAGACAGTTATCAGCCACCTGAAGTAAATGCTTAAACTCAAGTCCTCTGAAAGAGTAGCAAGTGCTCTTAAATGCTGAGACTTCTTTCCATCCTCCTTATAGCTGATTTCTTAAGAGAAACAATAGACATCAAACACTATAAGCTGTAGAAATAAAAGAAGCTACCAGGTACCCTTCTACTCTAACATGGTTAAAATATCAAAAGACCTGTTAAGGAATGATTCCAGGCAAATAGAAAGGAGAACATCAAGAATGAAAGAATAAATTAAGGTCACTTCATAGGCCTGATTCCCAGTTCTTCAGAAAAGGAAACAGAAATGGAGGGAGGCTTATATTTTTGCAGTGCATAAAGAATAAAAACACATGATAACAACAGAACAAAATTTCAGAGACAGCAAATATAGCTAAACTGTTTCAGTGTTTTCGACTATGGTTAAACGTAGGTTCACAGTCAAATAATTATCAACTCTTTAATGTCTGAAAAATCTCTAAATGTAATAAAATAGAAAGGATGCTCATATCCAGGAAGCTATAGAGGAAACATTAAACAGAATTAAAAATGTTTAATTTAAATAAAAAGTAGTAGAGCTGAAGGTCAAAGAGTTGATTGAAATGCAAAGTAGAAATCAGGAAGGACTAGAAAGTTGGTGTGATTCCAGTGACATGGTCTAACAATTTAAACATAAAATGGGTTTTAAGAAACAAACATTGATGTGTATTAAAAGGGGCATTTCTATTGCTTAAAAAAAAGATCAGCATCATGATACAGCATTCATATTGGAATGCTCCTAATAACATAAATCTAGAGTACATAAATCAGACCATTTCAGAAATAAAAATAGGGATAATCCACAAAATCAGATCCTTTAATTCACTTCTCTCAGAAATTGATAAAACTCATAGATCCTAAGTTTCACAGAAGATCTGGAAATCTCATTTCATGAACACCCAAAAGATGGGGCTGGTGAGAGGACCAACAGGTAAAGGTACTTGCCATAAATCCTGACCACCTGCGTTCAGTGCCTTGCATCCACACAGTTGAAGAAGAAACCAAATCCTGCAGGGTCTCTTCTCCCAGTGTCCAAAAGCAGCAGTCTGGTAAGTCACGACTCTGAGCAGCATGGAGGAGGTCTTCTTTCCTGCTTTAGAACTGGAAATCCTCCCACAGATCAGTTCCTCTGCCATTTGCTAACAATAGCTGACAAATCTGTCATTGTCTCAATGTGTCTTTTCAGGTTTCCCCAACTGTCCCTTTCTGCCCTTGTCTTCAAGATACAAGCTTCACTGCAATGCTTGGGGGCCCTGACGGCCGAGTGGGAAAGCTGTATTTCATAGTGCCAAGTAAGCACTTTGACTTCTTCTCTGCCTTGTATTTTCCCACAATAAACTGTCTTTTCTGGTTCTATGGGAAGACCATTGAAAAATATACATTCTTGGGCACAGGATGTAGCACAGCTTGTAGAGTGATTGCTTAGCATGGTTAAAAGAATATCCGGATTCCATCTCCAGACTGCATAAATCAGGCACAGTGGCTCTCGCTTGAAATCTCAGCAGGAAAATTAGGAGTTGAAGGTCATCACTGTATAAATAAAACCACATCTCAAAAATTAAATAAATTAATGAATAAATAAACAAACAGTTCTCTATATTAAGTCTTTGGTTTATGTTGGACAACATGATTTACAGCTGCATGCCCGTGTGTGTGTGTGTGTGTGTGTGTGTGTGTGTGTGTATGTGTGTGTGTGTGTTTGTGTGTGTGTGTGTGTTCTCTGTAAAATTCTACTTTCAACAAATGATTTAAATTGGTGATTCTTTGTAGTGTAGAGATAAAAAAAAAAACCATAACATTTTTATAACACTTGGGTGTTCCTTTCAGAGTTCTGCTTAAATTTTGGGTAGATTCAAATGTATAACCCAAACAGTGATTTTCTAGAGTAAAGGAAAAGAAAATACCGAGAGACTGAAAGGAAGGAAACCAGAGAGGGGAGGGGGGAAGAGATACTATGCTTTTGCTTTCAATGTTTTCTGAAAGAGAAAAGTCTATTTTAAGAGACACTTAAGAAGCCATTCCTATAGACTATGTTTATGATTTTGGGAGCCTCTTTGCTTTAACATTTCCAATTGAGAAACTCAGTGTGCTAACACTTTAGGTAAAGGAAAACAGGGTCCTCCAAGGTCAAACAAAGTGAAATGTTCCTATTTAGACAGCTGGGTCTCACTGACAGGCATATTTCCCAGCTAAGGAACCAAGAGAAGAAGTACAGGAAAGCTGGTTCATTCCTAGCAGAGCCTTTGTCATGAATTCTGGTTTTCATATTTCTCAGAAACGTCTCCCTTGTTGATGCTGGCTTTTAGTGTATGTCTCAATACAGACAGAAGCTACTAGAGTCACTCATAAGCAAAAGCATCCACACTGGTGGAAAGAGAAAGGTGGCATTAAACTGTTTTTGCCAGCTATCTGTCTGCAGCCACAGCCACATAAAAGCTAAGACCTATACCCGGAAACCACGGCATCTGCCTCCTAACATCATGTACTTGTTCTTTTTCCTGACTCTTCCTTCTCACATTTTCCCTTTCCCTTCTTGCCCAAACTGCATGTAGGTCTGCAGAACTTAATCCATGCCCTTAGCTTCTTTCAGAGTTTGCATGCAGATCTGACCTGTTCCAGGAGCTTCAGGAGCATGGCTTAGAATCATGTCCTTGTTTTCTCCTTGACTGAAAGCTCAAGCTCAGTCTCCCAGTGAGTTGTCCTTCTCCAGGCAGATAGAAGCATAGGCTGGACAGAGAGGACAGTAGCTTACCACCAGCATGGATTCACCAAAACTTTGCAACAAAGGCTAGCCCTTGAGCAAAGTAAGGAACTTGTGTTTGTAGCTCCTTACCCATTTTGTTGTGAAGTTGCCACTCAGCTTTGACATCTACAACATCTATAAGAACTGTGTACTCAAGTTACAGGAATATTAATCTCCCAAATAATCTCATGTTTTTGCATTTATATTTTATGTAATTATTATAATTTTACATTTATATAGTAACTTTTTTTTAGGTCATGTTCACAGTTACTTAGGAAACATGTGATCCTAAGCCACATCTGAGACATCTAGTACATACTAGCTCTATTCCAGTTGTTCCAGACATTCTTGCTTTTGTGGGTAAGCCAGTTATGCCACTGCTCTGTTCCTTTATGCTGCATCCTAAAATAATAGTGCTGCTAGGCTCCAGAGTGTTCTCTGCATCCATCTGTTCACCCCTAAATCTTTAGTGCACTTTGAGTCCTTCTCATCTAGAATACTTGTAACCACAAGTGTTTTATGTATGGCCTTTTTTTGTATGTACATAATGAACTCCAGAAGTGAACAACACCTAAACTTGTAGATCAAGTTATACACGGAGCCTGGGAGTAATTTTTAGAATATGTTTGATAATTCTGTGAACAACATAAAGTTTATATCCACCTAACCACCAGAGTAGCCTCCAACAGAAGGGCCTGTTGCTTGCCATCACAGTCTTCCTGTCTCTGAATATATAGGCCACTACAAAACAGCCATTTGGTCAGAATTATTCCCATCTGAGTACTGAACAGAGGAAAGTAGCATGCCTCACCAGTAGTGAGAATCATGGTCAGAGTACATAAGCAATCCGTTGTATCAGCAAGAACAAATAGCAAGAGCATGGCAACCCCCTGTCCATCTCAGATGCTGTAATTGGATTGACAGGTTGCTATACATAGCATTTTATTTAGATTTGCTTGTATGTTTTGAGAAGAAACATCAGAGGTAATGAGAGATCAGGATGTGATTCCTGCAGAGAAAAGGAGGCTTCTGCTAGGTGGCTTTTGAGAATATTTTCCCAAGAGTTGTTTTTTTGTCTTAAACTCTCTTTTGGATTCCACAAACTGATTTGAAATCTCAGAGATCCCATGCTTCTCTATTCTTCACATGTTTTCAACACATTGTGGTTGACATTTTTTTTCACAGTGTTGGCAATATCGTCATAATGGTCTCTGTTAATATGATTTATTTAGCCAGAACTATCCCAATCCATGAACTACACCTGTTTCCATTTTTAGAAATGATTTCTTCCTTAATAAACTCTATTTCTACCACTACCGTTTTCCTCAGGAACAATTCCTTGTTCTAAGACACAAGAACCTGGAAATTCAGTGGGTACTCTCTGACTCAGATCTATGTCTCTGACAATAGTCTAAATATTTGTGAAAAGAGTTCTAGCTGTTAGAATAAAACCTTTTAGTCCTCATCCAATCTTGCATTTCTGTGAGAACCACATAGCACAGGTGAGCAAGAGCTTCTGGTACAGACCTGGGAGCAAGAGCTACTGGTATACTTGTTTTTGAATCTACTCAGAATAATGTTCTTGGCATTCCCTGCCTTTGTGTCAGAATAGCAATGGGCTCTGTCTTAGTCAGGGTTTCTATTCCTGCACAACATCATGACCAAGAAGCAAGTTGGGGAGTAAAGGGTTTACTGACCTTACACTTCCACATGGCTGTTGATCACCAGAGGAAGTCAGGACTAGAACTCAGGCAGGTCAGGAAGCAGGAGCTGATGCAGAGGCCATGGAGGGATGTTCCTTACTGGCTTGCTTCTCCTGGCTTGCTCAGCCTGCTCTCTTATAGAGTCCAAGACCTACAGCCCAGGGATGGCACCACCCACAACGGGCCCTACCCCTTTGATCACTAATTGGTCCCCACAGCTGGATCTCATGGAGGCACTTCCCCACCTGAAGCTCCCTTCTGTGATAACTCCAGCCTGTGTCAAGTTGACACACAAAACTAGCCAGTACAGGCTCATAAGAAATTCACTTATTGGACATTACTAGAGCACATCAAAGTCTATTATAATAGATTTATAGTGGTTCTTGGCTGTGATATTAGCATTCTCCAGCCCACTTATTTTGTCCAGGACCCTTAGCTCCTATACATGTATGGGTTGGTTGTAGACAGTGTCTTTCAGAGGCAATGGTACTGAAACAATCTCCCAGAATTGTAGACCTTTTCTGGCATGAAGTTTTCACTAGCAGTGATGGCCATACTTGTGATGGCTTTTCTCTGCTGCTTTATCTGCTGCAGATGTTTTATCTCCAACTCTTTAACAGTGTGACAAGCACTGGATAGATGGCTCACTCAGTAAATTGCTTGCTGTACAAACATGACTACCTCAATTTGGATCCAAACATCCATACAAAATAGTCAGGCATGGTGGCTCATGCCTATAATCCTGTATTGGGGAAGTAGAAACAGTTGAATCACTGAAAAGTATTTAGGCAGAAAGTCTAGCTGAACTGGTGAGCTCCAGGTTCAATGAGAGAGTCTATCTCACAAAAAAAAGTAAAGAATGATTGAGGAAAATGCCCAAGATTCATCTCTGGCTACATGCACATATACTCTCACACACATGCACATGTGTTAGCAGAAACACATATTTGCATACACAAATACTCACATAAATTTAATGCCATACATTTTAAAAATATTCTGTAATCTCACTGTAGTAGAACATTCACATTCCCCATCCAATTTTGGCTTATCACTGTAGACTTTGTTTTATTTCATGATCCATATGCTGAATTCATTGACTTCATTGTTTTATAACACAAGTCAGACCTTCACTTTTGGTTTCATTAAGGATATTTCTGTCATTGTTTTCTCTTCCACATTTTTAACACATAATGTAGACTACTTACCATTACATTTCTTGAGTGGTCATTCAACTCTATAGTCTTCTATAATATGAATTTCACACTAAACCACTCTAGTTTTTTGCTAAAGATTTTATCTTCTATGCATGAATATAAGTATTTCTTACTCACTGATGCTCCCAGGTTCATCTGAACTCCACACCAATTTTGCTTGTAACATTACAACACATAAAAGACTAAAAAAGAAAGGAAGGAAGGAAGGAAGGGAGGGAGGAAGGAAGGAAGGCAAGGGGAGGGAAGGAGGGAGGGAGGGAAAAGGAGAAGGAGAAGGAGAAGGAGGAGAGAGAAGAAGACAGAGTGAGAGAATTTCATCATTCCAAAGAAAGCAAAACATTGCTTAACAATAAAATGGCAGAGAATTTTATTTATTTATTTATTTAATTGATTAATTAATTTAATTTATTTACATTTCCAACTGGATAGTTTTAGCTCCTTTGTCAAAGATCAAGTGACCATAGGTGTGTGGGTTCATTTCTGGGTCTTCAACTCTATTTCATTGATCTACCTGCCTGTCACTGTACCAATATTGTACAGTTTTTAACACAATTGCTCAGTAGGACAGGTTGAGGTCAGGCATGCTGATTCCCCCAGAAGTTCTTTTATTATTGAGTATAGTTTTCCCTATCCTGGGTTTTTTGTTATTCCAAGTGAATTTGAGAATTGCTCTTTCCAACTCTATGAGGAATTGTGTTGTAATTTTGATGGGGATTGCACTGAATCTGTAGATTGCTTTTGGCAAGATGGCATTTTTTTATATTAATCCTGCTAATCCATAATAATGGGAGATCTTTCCATCTTCCGAGGTCTTCTTCAATTTCTTTCTTCAGACACTTGAAGTTCTTGTCATACAGATCTTTCACTTGTTTGGTTAGAGTAACATGAAGATATTTTATATTGTTTGTGGCAATTTTGAAGGGTGTCATTTTCCTAATTTCTTTCTCAGCCTGTTTGCCTTTTGAGTATAGGATGCCTACTGATTTGTTTGAGTTGATTTTATATCCAACCACTTTGCTGAAGTTGTGCTCACTGGTGATGTTTTTGGTGTCACTTAAGTATACTATCATATCATCTGCAAATAGTGATATTTTGACTTCTTTCCAATTTGTATCCCTTTGACCTCCTTTTGTTTTCTAAGTCCTCTACCTAGAACTTGAAGTACTATATTGAATTGATAAAGAGAGAGAATGAAGCAAGGTCTAGTCCCTGATTTTAGTGGGATTGCTTCAAGTTTGTGTCTATTTATTTTGATGTTAGCTACTGATTTGCTGTATATTGCTTTTACTATGTCTCAGTGTGGGCATTGCATTCCTAATCTTTCCAAGACTTTTACCCTAAAGAAGAAAAGGCATTTGTCAAATGCTTTTTCAGCATCTAATGAAATGATCATGTGTTTCATTTTCTTTGAGTTTGTTTATGTAGTGGATTACATTGATGGATTTCCATATATTGAACCATCTCTGCATCCCTGGGATGAAGCCTACTTGATACTGGTGAATGATCATTTTGATGAGTTCTTGGATATGGTTAGCAAGAATTTTATTGAGTATTTTTGCATCAATATTTACAAGGAAATTGTTCTGACGTTCCCTTTCTTTGTTGGGTTTTTGTGAGGTTTTGGTATCAGCCTAACTGAGGCTTCATAGAAAGAATTGGGTAGTATTCCTTCTCTTTCTATTTTATGGAATAGTTTGAAGAGTATTGGTATTAAGTCTTCTTTGAAGGTCTGATAGAATTCTGCACTAAACCCATCTTGTCTTGAGCTTTTTTGGTTGGGAGACTTTTAATGACTACTTCTATTTCTTTAGGGGTTATGGGACTGTTTAGATGGTTCATCTGATCCTGTTTTAAATTTGGTATTTGGTATCTCTCTAGAAAAGTGTCCATTTCATCTAGATTTTCCTGTTGTGTATAGGTGTTTGTGGAAGTATCGGAATATTTTTTGAGTTTCTTCAGTTTCTGTTGTTACATCTCCCTTTTCATTTCTGATTTTGTTAATTTGGACACTGTCTCTGGGCCCTCTGGTTAGTATGGCTAATGGTTTATCTGTCTTTTTTATTTTCTCAAAGAATCAACTCCTGGTTTTGTTGATTCTTTATGTAGTTATTTTTGTTTCTACTTGTTTGATTTTAGCTCTAAGTTTGATTATTTCCTGCCATCTACTCCTCTTAGGTGTATTTGCTTCTTTGTGTTCTAGAGCTTTTAGGAGTGCTGTCAAGCTGTGTATGCTCTCTCCGGTTTCTTTTTGGAGGCACTCAGAGCTATGAGTTTTCTTCATAGTACTGCTTTATTGTGTCCCATAACTTTGAGTATGTTGTAGCTTCATTTTCATTAAATTCCAAAATATCTATAATTTCTTTCTTTATTTCTTCTTTGACCAAGTTATCATTGATTAGAGCATTGTTCAGCTTCCATGTGTATGTGGGCTTTCTCTTGTTTTTGTTGCTATTGAAGACCAAACTTAATCTGTAGTGATCTGTCAGGAGGCATGGGATTATTTCCATCTTCATATATTTGTTGAGGTCTGATTTGTGACCATTAATGGTCAGTTTTGGAGAAGGTACAATGAGGTGCTGAGAGGAATGTATATTCTGTTGATTTAGGATGAAATGTTCTATAGATATCTTTTAAATATATTTGGTCCATAACTTGTGTTAGTTTTACTGTGTCTCTGTTTAGTTTGTGTTTCCATGATTTGTCCATTGCTGAGAGTGGGGTGGTAAAGACTCCCACTTTTGTTGTGTTAGGTACAATGTGTGCTTTGAGCTTTAGTAAAGTTTCTTTTATCAAATGTTGGTGCCCTTGTACTTGGAGCATAGAAGTTCAGAATTGAGAGTTCTTGTTAGATTTTTCCTTTGATGAGTATGAAGTATACTTCCTTATCTTTTTTGATGACTTTTCATTGAAAGTCAATTTTATCCAATATTAGAATGGCTACTCCAGCTTGTTTCTTGGGGCCATTTGCTTGGAAATTTTTTTTCAAGCCTTTTACTCTGAAGTAGTGTTTCTTTGACAGTGAGGTGTATATCTTGTATGAAGCAAAATGCTGGGTCCTGTATATGTATCCAATCTGTTGGTCTATGCCTTTTTATTGGGGAATGGAGGCCATTGATGTTGAGATATTTAGGAAAAGTAATTGTTGCTTCCTCTTTATTTTGATTTTCTTTTATGTTTGTGTGGCTATCTTCTTTTGGACTTGTTGAAAGATTTCTTTCTTGCTTTTTCTAGGATGTATTTTTTGCTCCTTGTGTTGGCATTTTCTATTATTATTATTTTTTGTGGGGCTGGGTTTGTGGAAAGATATTGCATAAATTTGGTTTTGTCATGGAATATCTTAGTTTCTACATCTATGGTAATTAAGAGTTTTGTTGGATATAGTAGACTGGGCTGGCATTTGTGTTCTCTGAAGGTATGTATTAGATCTGCCCAGCATCTTCTAGCTTTCCTAGTCTCTGGTGAAAAGTCTGAAGTAATTCTGATAGGTCTGCCTTTATATGTTACTTGACATTTTTCCTTTACTGCATTTAATATTCTTTGTTTTGTACATTTGGTGTTTTGTCTATCATATGACAGGAGGAATTTCTTTTTTGGTACAATCTATTTGGAGTTCTGTAGGCTTCTTGTATGTTTATGTGCATATCTTTCTTTAGATTAGGGACATTTTCTTTTATAATTTTGTTGAAGATATTTACTGCCCCTTTAAGGTGGGAATCTTCATTCTCTTCTATACATATTATTCTTCGATTTGGTCTTCACATTGTGTCCTGAATTTCCTGAATGTTTTTGGTTAGGAGCTTTATGCATTTGCATTTTCTCTGACTATTGTGTCAATGTTTTCTATGGTGTCTTCTACACCTGAGATTCTCTCTTCTATCTCTTTATTCTGTTGGTGATGTTTGCATCTATGACTCTTGATCTCTTTACTAGGTATTCTTTCTCCAGGGTTGTCTCCCTCTGTGATTTCTTTATTGTTTCTATTTCCATTTTTAGATCCTGGATGGTTTTGTTCAATTCCTCCACCAGTTTGTTGTGTTTTCCTGTAATTCTTTAAGGGATTTTTTTGTGTTTCCTCTTTAAGGGCTTCTCCTAGTTCACCTGTGTTCTCCTGTTTTTCTTACTGTCTTCTATCATCATCATGAGATGTAATTTTATATTATGTTTTAACATATTTTATTACAAATTTTCTTTATTTACATTTCAAATGATATCTCCTTTCCTGGTTTTCCCTCCAAAAAAAATGTTCCCTTCTACCCTCCCCCTACTCACCCATCCACCCTCTCCTGCTTCTTGGCCCTGGCATTCCCCTACACTGGGACATAGAACCTTCACGTTACAAAAGGCCTCTCCTCCCATTGATGACCATCTAGTCCATCCTCTGCTACATATGCAGCTAGAGCCATTAGACTCACCATGTGTACTCTTTGGTTGATGGTTTAGTCACTGGGAACTCTAAGGCTACAAGTTAGTTCATAGTGTTGTTGGTCCTAAGGGGCTGCAAACCCTTCAGCTCCTTGGGTCCTTCTCTAGCTCCTTCATTGGGAATCCTGTGGTCAGTGTAATGGATGGCTGTGAACCTCTACTTCTGTATTAGTTAGGCACTGTCAGAGCCTCTCAGGAGACAGCTATATCAGGCTCTTGTCAGCCAGCACTTGCTGGCATCCACAATAGTGTCTGGGTTTGGTGATTGAATATAGGGAGGATTCTCAGGTGGAGTAGTCTCTGGATTGTCCTTCCTTCAGTATCTGCTCCATAGTTTGTCTCTGCAACTCCTTCCATGGGTATTTTGTTTCCCCTTCTAAGAATGAATGAAGAATCCACATGTTCTTCTTTTTTTCTTGAATTTCTTATGGTTTGTGGATTTTATTTTGGATATTCCCAGCTTTTGAGCTACTATCCACTTATCAGTGAGTATATATCATGTGTGTTCTTTTGTGATTGGGTTACCTCATTCAGGATGATATTCTCCAGATCCATCCATTTCCCTAAGAATTTCATAAATTCATTGTTTTTAATAGCTGAGTAGTACTCCATTGTGTACATGTACCACATTTTCTGTATCTATTCCTCGGTTGAGGGACATCTGGGTTGTTTCCAGTTTCTGGCTATTATAATTAAGGCTGCTGCTGGGCAGTGGTGGCACATGCCTTTAATCCCAGCACTTGGAAGGCAGAGGCAGGCAGATTTCTGAGTTCGAGGCCAGCCTGGTCTACAGCGTGAGTTCCAGGAAAGCCAGGGCTACACAGAGAAACCCTGTCTCAAAACCACCCCCACCCTCCCAAAAAAATTTAAAAACTGTATTGTAGAGATAAAAGTAAAAAGCAAGGACAAAATTCCCATAAAAAACAAACAAACAAACAAACAAAAAACCCAAAACAACAACAACAACAAAAAAAGGCTTCTATGAACATAGTGGGACATGTGTCCTTATTACATGTTGGAGCATCTTCTGGGTATATGCCTAGGAGTGGTATAGCTTGGTCCTCTGATAGTATTATGTCCAGTTTCCTTAGGAACTGCCGAACTGATTGCCAGAGTGGTTGTATCAGCTGGCCATCCATTCTGACTGGTATGAGGTGGAATCTCATGGCTATTTTGATTTTCATTTCCCTGATGACTAAGGATGTTGAACAGTTCTTTAGGTGCTTCTCAGCCATTTGGCATTCCTCAGTTGAGAATTCTTTGTTTAGCTCTGTACCCCATTTTTAATAGGGTTATTTAGTTCTTTGGAGTCTAATTTCTTGAGTTCTTTGTATATATTGCATATTAGCCCTCTATCAGATATAGGATTATTAAAGATCTTTTCCCAATCTTTTGGTTACCATTTTGTCCTATTGACAGTGTCCTTTGACTTACATCTTTGCAATTATATGAGGTCCCATTTGTCAATTCTTGGTCTTAGAGCATAAGCTATTGGTGTTCTGTTCAGGAAATTTTCCCCTGTGCCCATGTGCTTGAGGCTCATCCCCACTTTCTTTTCTATTAGTTTCAATGTATCTGGTATTATGTGGAGGTCCTTGATCCACTTGGACTTTGTACAGGGAATGGATCAATTTACGTTCTTCTACATACCAACCACCAGTGGAACCAGCACCATTTGTTGAAACTGCTGTCTTTTTTCCACTGGATGGTTTTAGCTCCTTTTGTCAAAGATCAAGTAACCATAGGTATGTTGGTTCATTTTTGGGATCTTTAATTCTATTCCATTGATCTATCTGCCTGTCACTGTTCCAATACCATTCAGTTTTTATCACTGTTGCTCTGTAGTACAGCTGAAGGTCCCGGATGGTAATTCCACCAGAGGTTCTTTTATTGCTGAGAATAATTTTTGCTATCCTAGTTTTTTTTTTTTTGTTATTCCAGATGAATTTGCAAATTGCTCTTTCCAAGTCTGTGAAGAATTGAGTTGGAATTTTGATGGGGATTGCATTGAGTTGTAGATTGCTTTTGACAAAATGGCCCTTTTTACTATATCAAACCTGCCAATCCATGAACATGGGAGATCTTTCCATCTTCTGAGATCTTCTTTGATTTCCTTCTTCAAAGACTTGAAGTTGTTGTCGTACAGATCTTTCATTTGCTTAGTTAGAGTCACACCAAGGTATTTTATATTATTTTATATTACTGTGAAGGGTGTTTTGTTAATTTCT
The DNA here is from genome assembly GCF_008632895.1 of Mastomys coucha. Classification (NCBI taxonomy): domain Eukaryota; kingdom Metazoa; phylum Chordata; class Mammalia; order Rodentia; family Muridae; genus Mastomys; species Mastomys coucha. The sequence goes on along the minus strand of NW_022196895.1, from coordinate 5,101,688 downwards.
TTCTCAGCCTGTTTATCCTTTGTATACAGGAAGGCCACTGATTTTCTTGAGTTGTAAGACCCCCAGAGCTGGGGAGACCCTCACTCAAGTCTCGGGATGACATGACCACCCAATAACTCACGAGAGACCAATCTTGCTGCAAACATATGAGGTTTATTTGGGAAAGGCCAGTATACTGGGGTCGAGCTCATAACCTTGCAGGCCAGAGGAGTTCAACCCCGAGCACAAGAAGTGAGGGATATTTAAAGGGAAAAAGCACAAACTAGGAGGATGAGGGGGTTACCGAGGACACATAACAAAAGAACAGTGGAAAATTCTAAAGGGACCCAATGCCTGATTGAGTCAAGGTCATAAGGAAAGCATCCTGCACACTCATTATTCACAAGAATGTGGTCTGGTCAATGTTATTCACTTTATGGCTGACCGTTCCCTGGAACCACCCAGATGGCTTATATCCAACTTTTGGTTCTTGAACCTAGCTGGGGGGCAGGAGGGCTTTGTGGCCAATAGGTTCTTGGAACTGGACAGTCCACATTCTTGGCTCGGTACAGAGATTTTTCTGTGCCCTTTTAGGTAAAGGTCATACAGTGTACATTCCTACTAATATATTTCTACTAAATGCTCCTTTTTTCTTAATTCTAAAATTCTCCAACCTTACAGAGTTAATTTTATATCCAGCTATTTTGCTGAAGTTATTTATCAGGCTTAGGAGTTCTCTGGTGGAATTTTTGGGTTCACTTAAGTGTACTATCATATCATCAGGAAATAGTGATAATATGACTTCTTCCTTTCTAATTTGCATCCCTTTGATCTTCTTTTGTTGTGTAATTGCTCTGGTGAGAAATTCAAGTACAATATTGAATAGGTAGGAAGAGAGTGGGCAGCCTTGCCTAATCCCTGATTTTAGTGGGATTGCCTCAAGTTTCTCTCCATTTACTTTGATGATGGCTACTGATTTGCTATATATTGCTTTTACTATGTTTAAGTGTGAGCCTTGAATTCCTGATCTTTCCAAGACTTTTATCATGAAGGGATGTTGGATTTTGTCAAATGCTTTCTCTGGATCTGATGAGATGATCATGTTTTTTGATCATATGTTTTTTTCTTTGATTGTTTATATAGTGAATTACATTGATGAATTTCTGTATATTGAGCCATCCCTGTATCCCTGTGATGAAGCCTGCTTGATTATGATGGATGATCATTTTGATGTGTTTGTGGATTCAGGTTGTAAGATTTTATTGCATATTTTTGCATCAATATTTATAAGGGAAATTGTTATGAAGTTCTCTTTCTTTGTTAGGTCTTTGTGTGGTTTAGGTATCAGAGTAATTGTGGCTTCATAGAACGAATTGAGTAGAGTACCTTCTCTTTCCATTTTGTATTAAGTCTTCTTTGAAGATCTGATAAAACTCTGCACTAAATCCATCTGGTCCTGGGCTTCATTTTTTTTTTTTTGTATTGGGAGACTATTAATGACTTTTTTAATTCTTTAGGGGATATGGAACTGTTTAGATCATTTATCTGATCTTAATTTAACTTTGGTACGTGGTATCTGTCTAGAAAATTGTCCATTTCATCCAGGTTTTCCAGTTTTGTTGAATATAGACTTTTGTAGTAGGATATAATGATTTTTTGGATTTCCTCAGTTTCTGTTCTTAGGTCTCCCTTTTTGTTTCTGATTTTGTTAATTAGGATACTGTCTCTGTGCCCTCCAGTTAGTCTGGCTAAGGGTTTATCTATTCTGAAAGAACCAATTCCTGGCTTGGTTGATTCTTTGTATAGTTGTTTTTGTTTCCACTTGGTTGATTTCAGCCTTGAGTTTGATTAATTCCTGATGTTTACTCCTCTTGGGTGGATTTCCTTCTTTTTGTTCTAGATCTTTCAGATGTGTTGTCAAATTGCTAGTATATACTCTCTCCAGTTTCTTTTTGTAGGCACTGAGAGCTATGAGTTTTCCTCTTAGGTCTGCTTTCATTGTGTCCTATAAGTTTGGGTATGTTGTACCTTTGTTTTCATTAAATTCTAAAAAATCATTAATTTCTTTCTTATTTCTTCCTTGACCAAGTTATTATTGAGTAGAGTGTTAAGCTTCCACGTGTATGTGGGCTTTATATTGTTAATGCTTTTATTGAGGAGCAGCCTTAGTCCATGGTGATCTGATAGAATGCAAGGAATTATTTCAATCTTCTTGTATCTGTTGAGTCCTGATATGGTCAATCTTGGAGAAGGTACCATGAGGTGCTAAGAAGAAGGTATATGTTTTTGTTTTAGGATAAAATGTTCTATAGAAATCTGTTAAATCCATTTGTTGCATAACTTTTTTAGTCTCACTGTGTCCTTTGTTTTGTTTTTTTGAAGGAGCTAGAAAAAAGTCCCAAGGAGCTAAGCCCCTTAAGACAAACAACAATATGAGCTAACTAGTACCCTCAGAGCTCCCAGGAACTAAACCATCAACCAAAGAGTACACATGGTGGGACTCATGGCTCCAGCAGCACATGTATAGCAGAGGATGGCCTAGTCAGTCATCAAAGGGAGGAGTGGCCCTTGGTCCTGTGAAGGTTCTATGCCCCAATGTATGAGAATGCCAAGGCCAGGAAGCAGGAGAGGGTAGGTTGGTGAGTAGGGGGAGGGAGGAGGGAACAGTGGTTTTTATTTTATTTTATTTTATTTTTTTGGAGGGGAAACCGGGAAAGGAGATATCATATGACATGGAAATAAAGAAAATATCAAATTAAATAAATAGAAAAAAACCTATAAAACTGCTTTATGATAGAGGACATAGAATAAAAAAGAAAGTACCTTCATTAATATTAAAAAGGTAAATGGGCTACACAGTGTTAGTAGAAAGAAAACCATCTTTTCTAAGGTTGGAAAGAGGCCATCATGCTTTTGTTCCAGAGAAGAACAAAGGGACCTTGCTTTCAGTTGTGCTTAGCAAGAGCCCAGCAAGGGGATGGGCCTGCAGCCACTTTCAGATGGTCATTTTTACCACATCACATCTATTAAGTGACTCAAAAATTATATTTTATGACTTTAAACTAAATTTTATATATTAGAAAAACCAATACATTTTATTTCATAATGGCCAGGATTCAATTTTGTATAGTATTCTTGGTGAATCTAAACCTGCTTCTCAAGCATGTGCCTCGGCGGCTTGGGGACTAAGTAGAATAAGCATGGGCACTCTTACAGGAAACACAGCTCAATTCCAAGTGAACATAAAGGAAAACTAAAACTTCAAGAAATGTGGTGGGAAGCAGCTCTTAGGCAGTGTGCTCATTCTTCATGTGTTTAGGATTGCTTTCATTCAGCTTAGTAATCATGCGTGTTTCAAATTTTGGTTCTCTAATAATAGCTAGTGTTGCTATTATAATGTGTGTATGCCTAAAGGCTATAATGCTTGTTTGTTTTGGGTTTTTTTTTTTTGTTTATTGTTTTTTGTTTTTCAAGACAGGGTTTCTCTGTGTAGCCTTGGCTGTCCTGGAACTCACTCTGTAGACCAGGCTGGCCTCGAACTCAGAAATCCACCTGCCTCTGCCTCCCAAGTGTTGGGATTAAAGGCATGTGCCACCACCGCCCGGCATAAAGACTACAATGCTAAGCATAGGAGATGGCTATTAGTCCTTTGCACAGTAACCTTCCTCTCAATCCCTCTAATGAACCTCATCTTTGGACTTTTGTGAATGCCAAGCATGAAGAAGCCCAGCTGGTGTGGGCTGCTTATGCATAGAGGTTTGTTTAGGTTGTCAAGAAAACAATTTACCTATCACAGGAAGCAGAGTAGATGGCCACCTGGAAGGGACAAGTTGGTGAGTTTTTTACTTTATTCATCTTTCCTATTCAATCTCAACATACCAAGCTTCTTCATTGATGAATGTTTTCAAATCTAGTCATATATAACCATTTTCTGTTTACTTACATCCTAGTACTATTTTAAAAAGAAGATAAAGTAGATGCCATGTATCTAAGCAATATTTCATATTGAAATGTTAATTCAATTTTCTTACAGCAAAATTACAATTCTAAAAATATTTTCATGACACAAGAAATGGCTCTATCAGTAAAGTGCTTTATATCAAAGAATGAGGATTTGAATTTGGTTCCTAAGAATTCATAAATATAACCTGGCAGTGGTGGCTCATGCCTTTAATCCCAGCACTTAGGAGGCAGAGGCAGGTGGGCTTCTGAGTTCAAGGCCAGCCTGGTCTACAGAGTGAGTTCCAGGATAGCATGGACTACACAGAGAACCCTGCCTTGAAAACAAAACAAAAGAATTCATAAATATCAAGACATTTGGTACACACAGGTAGTCCATCACTAGGGAGACAGAGAAAGGGGCATCCCTGCGTCTTTCTGGCCATCCACTCTGACTAAATCAGATAGCTTCAGGTTTAATGGAAGCTCCTGTCTAAAAAACTAAGAGGTCTAATGGCATGGCTCAGTTAAAAATGCTTACTCTGCAGGCAGATCTAAGTTGAATAGTAGAGCCATAAAAGTGGGAGGGAGGAGACAACCAAGTCTGCAGAGTTGTCCTCTGGCCTTCACACTCATACCAGAGTACAGAGCATATGTGTTTGTGCTCTTGCATGGGTGTGTGTGTGTGTACACACGAAGAGGGAGAAAGAGAGAATTTTAGCCAAGAAATTAGTTAGTGATTAGCAAGTTTGCTTATACTTTAAAATATCTTTATAAATAATTGTATGTATATGTGTGATAATGAATCTTCCTTGTCATCAGCTTGTTTGTATTTGAGATCAGCTAGGAAACATATCTCTGGGAGTGTCTGTGAGGGAAGACCAACAATGAATGTTGGTAGTACCATCCAGTGAGCTTGGGTCCTCTGCTGAATAAGAGGAAGCTAGACAGAGAGCCGACTGGTAGCACTCATCTCTCTGTGCTTCCAGACTGTAGATGCTGTATGACAATTGCCATGCACTCCTGCCCTCACCATGACTTCCCAGCAAAATGGATCAATACTGTGAACCAAAATAAGTATCTGAAAAGGTTCATTGTCAGATATCTGTATTCAGTAACAATTTGGGCAGCCAAAACACCACGTATATGTTAAGCAAATACAGTTCTGAATTCAAAATTTTGATTTCCATACCGCCTGGAAAAGATATTTTCTTTAGATACCAATATTAAATATGTGGCTATGAAAGAGTTGTTCTGCAAGACTTCTTAGTGTCATGAGGGATCTCCGTACTGAACAACCAAGATACTTCCTGACCCTTTTCCATCTGTCACTGCTACTCAGTTCCCTAGCCTCTCATGGGTAGGGCATCTGTCTACTGCTTTGGAATGATTTGGCCCTATAGTTGCAAAGTATGTGCTTCTCTACATTCTCACCTCCCTCCAAGTTAATCCTGTCTTCCATTCACTGCAGGTTGTTGCACACAGTGTGTGTCCTTCTGACTCCACCTTGTCCTGACTTCCCAGACTTCTCTTCAGGGAATCATTGGGAGATTCTTTTCCCGTTTCTTTGAAACCTCCCTTGATCTGCTCATTACTTTCTGGCCTTGCAGATAACCAACAAGTTATTTTTTGATACCTGCTTTCAGACTGAAACAGTATGAGGTTTTTGTGTGACTCTTTCTAGGGGGCATTTTTATTTTTAAAGGAAGCAGAGTATTAATGAAAAGGAACTGGCCATGTCTGGCTGAGGTGGAAAAGAGATGTGGCAATTAAGAGAATTCTTTTCTTACAGGGAGTTTGTATGACTGTCCCAAACTGAACTTCTCCTATATTTTCAAAAATACCCATTATTAAAACCATATTTGTGGTTACTATAAGTATGATTGAACATGTTCCTCCAAAATTATGGGAGACTGAACCATAATGGGGCAGTGTTGAAAGGATAGTTGAAGATGTCTTTAGAAAGAGCCAACTTTCTTCGGTTTCCTATTATTTATGTGATTCTACCCAAAGTATCTCCTGCCATGGTAACTACTTGCATCCTCCAAAAACAAAACAAAAAAAAAAACCTTCCTTTCTTCATAAAAGGTGCCTGGTATTTTGCTACTCTAATGAAAAGAGACCTAAAGCATCTACTGAAGGCAAATTTAGAAACAATATAGAAATTTCATCTCTATTGTCAGCATCTATCTAGGTAGGCAATTACAACTGGAAAATCTTTGTATCTTCATTTGGCCCTATTTTTTCTTTGTTATTTAAATCAAGGATGCTCTGTTTATCTGAATCAACACCCAGGTTTTCTTGTTACAGTAATTTGTTGTAGTTTGAATGAAAATGGCCCTCATGGGCTCATATATTCACATCATTAGTCTCCAGTTGATAATTTTTGGGAGGAAGGATTAAAAAATATGTCCTTGTGAAAGAAGGTATGTTGCAGTAGCCTTTGAGGTTTCGGAAGTCCATGCCAGGCCTGCTCTGTCTCCATCTCTTTCCTGCTCCCTGGGGACCAGAATATAAAGGTCACAGGTACTGCTCCAGCTTGATGGTTGTCTACCACCACGATTCTCGCCATGATGATCATGGACCAACCCTCTGAAACTGTGAGCATGCCCCCAGTTAAATGCTATCTTTTGTAAGATTTGCCTTGGTCATGGTCTCTTCACAGCAATAGAACAGTAAATAAGACACTGCTCCTTCTTTAGTCCACCTTTTCTGTCCCTGCTGAACTGTACAGACTTCACCAAGACGGCACAGGGGATGGGCAGTGTCTTCTGATTCATATTGTCATTGATACTATCCTACTAAACTGTAGTTTGGGGATTGGGCTGGGTCTTTGTTGGAAGTTTGCTTGCCAAGCATGCAGGCAACTTTAGGTTCCATGTCCAGCTTTATGTAAACTGAGCATGAGGGCAGAAGCAGTTAGATTTGAAGTTCAGAGTCATCCTTTGTTATACAGTGAATTTGAGGTCAACCTGTGTACATAAGATCTCATCTCAAGAAAAAAAGAAGAAAAGAAAAATAGAAAAAGAGCATTTTAAATATGAAAGGGCTTGTTGTTCTCTATGTCCTTTTCTCTTGCTTCTTTCCCTGTGGAACCTGAGTCTTCTCTGGCCTATTCACCCTCATCCTCAGGAGCCTGGGCTGACATTTCCTTCAGGCCATGTCTGTAGTGATGAATTCTTCTAACTTTTGTTTATTTTAACATGTCTTGATTTTATTTTTGTTTTAGAAGAATTTCTACTGGATATAGAATTCTGGTTTAAAATATTATTTTTTTCTTTCAGAATTTTCATCTATCCTTCCAATGTCCTAAGGCTTAGATTGTTCCTGATGAAAAACAAAATCTTTTTTTACCAATTTTTCCTTTCTCCTATTTTTTTATCACTTCTTTTAAGGGATTTTCTTTGCTAACAAGGTTTCTCAGAAATCAGACTCTGGAAGCTCTACAATTGTGTTCGTTGTATGTGTGTTAAATTAGAATTTATGCTACACGATATAATGCTTATTGGTAAATTTTGAAAGTTCAAGAATATTTTTCAAATGTTATTTCTTCCTGAATTCTATGTTAATACAGGTAGAAACATGTGGGTTTCTCCTGGCTCTCATGTGGTTTTCTCCAGTGTCTAGCTGCCTGAAAACTACATCTACTGATAATTTGATTTTAGGCATTTTGGTTTTAGCCTCTAGAATCTGAGTTTAAATACTTTTCAGTTTCCAACTTTCTGATGACATTCTCTGTTCCCTCTGTGTTTTGTTTCTTCTCTAGTCACCTTGTTTCCCAGTCTGTCATCATAGAAACACTCGGTTTTGTTTCTTCTTTGTACTTCTAGTCATTGGAAATAAAATGTTGGTGGATATGCCAGTCTGGGAAGAGCCAGGATTCAGATTTGAATTTCTGAGTTGAGTGCAGTGCTGTTTGCTATTCAGGCTGGGTGTGGACCTGGAATTTCTGACACTTCTGCTTTTGCTTCTGTTTTTGCTTCTGCTTCCCAAGTGCTCCAATCCAAGACAAGGATCACCCTGACAGGCAGTGTTTTGATTTCAATGAGTGCTAACTTTGTTCTTCTGGGCCATTCATTCATTTACTAACAACTTAAGGTTTTGAATGTTTTATTATCTTTAAAAACTTTGAGACAGAGTCTTATGTAGCTCAAGCAGGTCTTGAACTTTTTAAGTAGGAGAGGAAAACCTTGAATTCCTGATCTTCCTGTTCTAGCTCTCAGTGCTGAGGTTACAGGAATATACTACACCTGGTTTCCTTTGAGTGGTTTTTAAAGCATGTGAATATGGGCATGACTGTATAGTAAATTTTGAATGGTTTTGCTTCTAAGATAATGCTTAGAAATCTTTGAAGAGAGGCTAGAGGTCCCAGGAAACTCTCTGTGACCTACTTTTTTTGTGTCAGAAATTTTTAAGGGACCATTTTGTAGATATGGCTTCTTGATTCTGTCATGTTTCCTTGTGACCACACTGATGTCCCAGACTGCTAATCTGAAAGATGTTGATTTCTGCACCAGAACCTAATTGTATTCTTTTTAGGACGCACCTAAGGAAAGGGGTGGGACTCACAGCACTTTTTTGACCTATCTCATTCTTTCAAGGTACACAGTGGCTCCTAGTCTGAATGTTCCTTTCACTACTCTTGTGCCTGTTGCCACCAGAAAGTGTATCTCACAGCAGTTAACCTGTTTGGCTAGAAACAGGATGTGCTCTTGATGGAGTTTAGACTGTGGGTGACTTTCTGGAGGACTATTTGTCTTGAGAGACTGGAAGTACCCTGAAAAGAGGCATTTTTCCACTTTTGTCTTCAAGTGTTCTGTGTGTTACATGCTGTCTGCCTTTTTAGTTGACTAGCTTAACTGAGTAGTTATTACATACAATGGGTTTTTTTGTTGTTGTTGTTGTTGTTGTTGTTTTGAGACAGAGTTTCTCTGTATAGCCCTGGCTGTCCTGGAACTCACTCTGTAGACCAGGCTGGCCTCGAACTCAGAAATCCGCTTGCCTCTGCCTCCCAAGTGCTGGGATTAAAGGTGTACGCCACCACTGCCCGGCTACTACATACAATGTTTAAATGAAGAAATGAAATAAACATTAAATGAATTTTAAAAGTAACTTCACAACTCACAAAATCTATTGCTTGTATTACTTTCAACAACAGTTCATTTGCCTTATTCAACAGTCAGGAGAAGAATCATGAGAATTGAGACTACTCCTCTATTCCCTTGACAATTCACAACTTTGATTGTCCCAGAAAGCTATGGGCAACTAAGAACTATGGAGAATCACTCTGGAAAACATATAGGCACAGAAGCTTTTAGTTTGAGTCAATTAAATCATTCCCTCTCTTCTTTCCTTCATTTCTTTTAAAACAGGGTTTTCTGCATCCCAGGTTGGTGTCAAACTTTCTATGTAGCAGAGGATGACATTGAACTTCTGATCCTTCTGCTTCTACCTCCAGAAAGGTGACATTCCAAGCATGGGCTACCAGACTGGACTTATATGGTATTCATTTGGAGTTCTGGGCTTCTTGTATTCTAGGCAAGTCCTCTAGGTGATAAATCATACCCTCAGGACCCCACCCTCCTCCTCTTTTGGGTTGCATTGTACTTGTTATTCTCTATAGAGCCTGAAACTTACAAGCAGAGATGATGATGAGAGTTCAGTGAATCAAACAAATACTGAAGATGAAAGGTTAGAACTGTGCTCACAGCCAGAGTGCACACCTGTGTCACGTACCCAACCCTAAGTTCACTCCAGCTGGACACAGACACCTTGGAGTAGGAAGCACTCTTTACATTCCCCTCTAACATCCATGGAATTACCTGTAGATATGAGGAAGCACTCTTCACATTCCCCTCTAACATCCATGGAATTACCTGTAGAT